>NW_028156529.1:0-50047 GCF_964263955.1 Coregonus lavaretus
AATACATTGATAGGGAAGTAGAAGCATAGCATTTATTGCTAGCTGCAGTCATGGATGGAATTGTACACCATTGTTTATATAAATGCATGCAGCTGCATGCAGCTCCACTCAAATCCATGAGACATTCAACCTTCAACTACATCCATTTCACACTCCTCACTTCCCCTTAGGTTACATTACAGGGATGATCCCTTTCAAGGGGAAGGAGTGAACAAGGACAGAGGCAAGGACACATCTTCTCAGTCTGGAAGCCAGCGATCCTTTATTTTCACACTACATTAACAGGAGCCTGTTCATATCTGTCTCACATCCTCACACTACACACTAAACCCTCTAACCTAGTGTCTACTGTAACTTCTGACACTACACGTGGTGGCGTTGCATCATACCGAAGAGAGAGATGGAGAGATTGATGGAGATATATGGAGAAAGAGACCGCAAGGAAGAGAGCGAGAGAAAAGAGAAAGAAAGAAAGAAAAATGGAGAGAGACAGAGAATGGATTTTGAAAAACTGTTGCCAAGGAAACAAGCATGGCAACGGCGAGGCAGAGAACGTTCTGCGCTATCGATTAGCCTAGCGACAACACAACGCTAACCTCCTTTCCCTCACTCTCTCCCAGATGGACAGACAGAGGGACAGACAGAGAGCAAAGAGATTGAAAAAGAGGAACAAAGTGGAGAAGGAGCGAGAGAGAGACCTAAAGAGAAAGGAAGATATAGAGAGAGGGAGAGAGAGAGAGAGAGGAAGAGAGAGAGAGAGAGAGAGGGAGGAGAGAGAGAGAGGAAGAGAGAGAGAGAGAGGGAGAGAGAGAGAGGAAGAGGAAGAGAGAATGAATAAATGTCTTTATTCTTTTGGAACCTCTTTTGGAACACGTTGCTCCTTAGCCCTTGACTATTTTTTGTTTTTCCTCTGGGTTTAATAAATTAAAATTTGGAATAAATGTAGTAATATCTGTGAATAATGAATCTCTTGGTGAGGAATATTTATCACAGTAATGGAGAAAGTGCATATCTGTTTGTACCTCTCTCGGTCTCTCTCTCTGTCTCTCTCCGTCTCTCCCACTCTCTATTACTCTCTTCCTCTCTCTGTCTCTCTCTCTGTCTCTTTCTGTCTCTCTCAGTATCTCTTTCTCTCCCTCCCACTCTCTATTAATCTCTCTCTCTCTCTCTCGTCGGAGTGCATGCTAGGAGTGAGTCGTGAAGCAGGAGTGATTGTGAGAGCGAATGGATTTTTTTTCAATCTATTGGGTTTCGGTGTGTGTATATATATACAGTGAGGGAAAGAAGTATTTGATCCCCTGCTGATTTTGTAAGTTTGCCCACTGACAAAGACATGATCAGTCGATAATTCTAATGGTAGGTTTATTTGAACAGTGAGAGACAGAATAACAACAAAAAAATCCAGAAAAACGCATGTCAAAAATGTTATAAATTGATTTGCATTTTAATGAGGGAAATAAGTAATTGACCCCTCTGCAAAACATGACTTAGTACTTGGTGGCAAAACCCTTGTTGGCAATCACAGAGGTCAGATGTTTCTTGTAGTTGGCCACCAGGTTTGCACACATCTCAGGAGGGATTTTGTCCCACTCCTCTTTGCATATCTTCTCCAAGTCATTAAGGTTTCGAGGCTGACATTTGGCAACTCGAACCTTCAGCTCCCTCCACAGATTTTCTATGGGATTAAGGTCTGGAGACTGGCTAGGCCACTCCAGGACCTTAATGTGCTTCTTCTTGAGCCACTCCTTTGTTGCCCTGGCCATGTGTTTTGGGTCATTGTCATGCTGGAATACCCATCCACGACCCATTTTCAATGCCCTGGCTGAGGGAAGGAGGTTCTCACCCAAGATTTGACGGTACATGGCCCCGTCCATCGTCCCTTTGATGCGGTGAAGTTGTCCTTTCCCCTTAGCAGAAAAACACCCCCAAAGCATAATGTTTCCACCTCCATGTTTGACGGTGGGGTTGTTGTTCTTGGGGTCATAGGCAGCATTCCTCCTCCTCCAAACACGGCGAGTTGAGTTTATGCCAAAGAGCTCCATTTTGGTCTCATCTGACCACAACACTTTGACCCAGTTCTCCTCTGAATCATTCAGATGTTCATTGGCAAACTTCAGACGGCCCTGTATATGTGCTTTCTTGAGCAGGGGGACCTTGCGGGTGCTGCAGTATTTCAGTCCTTCACGGCGTAGTGTGTTACCAATTGTTTTCTTGGTGACTATGGTCCCAGCTGACTTGAGATCATTGACAAGATCCTCCCGTGTAGTTCTGGGCTGATTCCTCAACGTTCTCATGATCATTGCAACTCCACGAGGTGAGATCTTGCATGGAGCCCCAGGCCGAGGGAGATTTACAGTTATTTTGTGTTTCTTCCATTTGCGAATAATCGCACCAACTGTTGTCACCTTCTCACCAAGCTGCTTGGAGATGGGCTACAATCTTGTCCCTGATATCCTTGGAGAGCTCTTTGGTCTTGGCCATGGTGGAGAGTTTGGAATCTGATTGATTGATTGCTTCTGTCGACAGGTGTCTTTTATACAGGTAACAAGCTGAGATTAGGAGCCCTCCCTTTAAGAGTGTGCTCCTAATCCCAGCTCATTACCTGTATAAAAGACACCTGGGAGACAGAAATCTTTCTGATTGAGAGAGGGTCAAATACTTATTTCCCTCATTAAAATGCAAATCAATTCATACAATTTTTGACATGCGTTTTTCTGGATTTTTTTGTTGTTATTCTGTCTCTAACTGTTCAAATAAACCTACCATTCAAATTATAGACTGATCATTTCTTTGTCAGTGGGCAAACCTACCCGCTTATGAATCCGGCGAAGAAAGTTATACTTTCTAACGTGCCACCATTTGTTAGAGATGAAGTGTTGGAGCGAGAGTTATCTCGTCATGGTCAAATTGTATCTACAATAAAGAAGGTTCTTTTTTGGAAGCAAATCTCCTTTGCTGAAACATGTCGTGTCTCATAGGAGACAAGTGCATATGATTTTAAAGAAGGACACTCACGAACTGAATTTAGCATTCAGTTTTAAGATTGATGGATTTTATTATGTCTTCTATGCCTCTACTGAATCAATGAAATGCTTTGGCTGTGGAAGAGAGGGGCATTTGGTACGTTATTGTCCCGAGAACGAGCGCCCAGAGCCCGATAGCAGCTCTAGTGCTGGTGCAGCTAATGCTGATAAATCAGTTGAAGATAAACAGGTTGTAGAGATGGTGGAGTTTTCTTCTGGGGAGGATAGCGAGAGTGAGTCATCTGACGCGTCACAACAAAATAGTGAGATAAATGGTGTGGAAGGGATGTATGGGATTGAGAAGGTACGTCAGTTTCTGAAGTTGACAAAAGGGAAGAAATATATGCAGGATTATAAAGTAACATATTTTTTCCTGAAAGGGAATTGTTTATTGTTGTTGTTTATTGAATCAGCAAAGTTTCTGATGTAAAGAATTACCGGATGGAGGTTTGACAAGCCCTGAAATTGCTAGACTCAAGAAAGTGGTCACAATAGTGACAAGTGATGTAAATTCTAAAGGAAATGAAAGAGTTCAGTTGTGGTGGCAGTTGAGAGGGTATGTTTTTTAGAGACATTATCAAATACCATTGAGAAATGTAATACTGAAGATTATTTATATATTGCTGGGGATTTTAACTGCACAGTCAGTGATTTAGATAGAAATCGCAAAGAACCTCATATAGCCTCAAGGACTTTTTTTAAACGCCTCATTGTAACACATGAACTGTGTGATATTTGGCGGAGTCAACATGGAGGCACGAGACAGTACACCTGGACCCATGTGAGAGAGAACACCATCTCTATGGCCAGGTTAGATAGGTTGGATTGTTTTGAGCATCAATCTCAGGTCTGTAAATCAAGTGTGATAATAATAATTAATAGAGCATAATAGAGCATAATAGAGTTTGCAACGCCAGGGTTGTGGGTTCCTTCCCACGGGGGGCCAGTATGAAAAATAAAATAATGTATGCACTCACTAACTGTAAGTCGCTCTGGATAAGAGCGTCTGCTAAATGACTAAAAATGTTTTTTTTTTTTTTTTATATATGCCATTTAGCAGACACTTTTATCCAAAGCGACAAGTCATGTGTGCATAAAGTTTTACGTATGGGTGGTCCCGGGGATCGAACCCACTACCCTGGCGTTACAAGCGCCACGCTCTACCAATTGAGCTACAGAGGACCACCCATATGTGATAACCCCAGTGGGATATTCTGATCATTGTTTAATAACAGAGGTGGTGTTCATTAACGCTGTAAAACCCAAAAGCGCATTATGGCATTTTACTATAACTTTATTGAGTGATGCTCACTTCAGGAAATGTTTTAGTTTTTTTATGGGAGAGGTGGAGGTCTCAAAAGGCCAGTTTTGTATCCCTTCAACAGTGGCGGGATATAGGGAAAACCCAGATTCAACAATTCTGTAATCAATACACGAGGAATGTCACCAGGGATATCACCAAATCAATGAAAGCCCTAGAGTCTGAAATAGTGGAACTCCTGACGTTGGTTGAAACCACAGGAGATCGAGGCCATACTCAGGCCCTCAAGAGGAAAAAAGCTGCATTGGCAGACCTGCTGGGTATCAGAGCACAGGGGGCATTGGTGAGAAGTAAGTTTCAGGGAATCTCTGAAATGGATGCCTCATCCAAATCTTTCTTTGGTTTAGAGAAAAAGAATGGACAAAGAATAATTATTAATTGTCTCAAATCAGCTGTTGGACAGGAGCTCACTAGCCCTAGTGAAATTAGAAAGAGGGCAGTAGAGTTCTATGCTGAGCTCTACAAGTGTGAGAACAAAGAGGATAAAACAGTGACACAGCAGTTCCTTGATGGGCTCCCACAGGAGGCTGCAGAAGCTCAGGTTGAGCTAGAGCAACCATTGTCTTTGCAGGAGCTATACACTGCATTAAAAGGCATGGAAAATGGAAGGGCACCAGGCATTGATGGGCTTCCCGTTGACTTTTTTAAGTATTTTTGGGCTATGTTGGGAGAGGCTTGGCTAGCAGTAGTTAATGATAGTTTGACCGGAGGATTACTACCGATAAGCTGCAGAAGGGTTGTCCTCACCCTACTGCCCAAAAAGGGTGACCCTAGGGAGGTGAAGAACTGGAGGCCGGTGGCTTTATTGTGCACTGATTATAAGATCCTGTTCAAGGCTTTGTCCAACAGGCTGAGGGAGGTGATGGGGCAAATCATACATACGGACCAGTCCTACTGTGTTCCCGGCAGGCAGATAGGGGATAACATTTCTCTGATTTGGGATTTTTTGGACATCTCTAGGGCTATTGGGTTGGATGCTGGTCTAATTTCAATTGATCAGGAAGAGGCATTTGACCGAGTTGAACGTCAATACTTATGGCACACTTTTGAGGCGTTTGGTTTCAGCTCTGGTTTTATTGCCATGATAAGGGTGATACAGTGAGGGAAAAAATTATTTGAATCCCTGCTGATTTTGTACGTTTGCCCACTGACAAAGAAATGATCAGTCTATAATTTTAATGGTAGGTATTTGAACAGTGAGAGACAGAATAACAACAAAAAAATCCAAAAAAACGCATGTCAAAAATTTTATAAATTGATTTGCAATTTAATGAGGGAAATAAGTATTTGACCCCCTCTCAATCAGAAAGATTTCTGGCTCCCAGGTGTCTTTTATACAGGTAACGAGCTGAGATTAGGAGCACACTCTTAAAGTGAGTGCTCCTAATCTCACCTTGTTACCTGTATAAAAGGCACCTGTCCACAGAAGCAATCAATCAACCCATGGCCACAGTCTTAACCACACACACACACACACAGTCTTTCACAACTGTGAATGCTGAGATGTGCTGGTAGTGATTGTTGATTGGTAGTGATTGTTGATGCTGTGTCTCAGTGCTGTCAGAGCTGGCTTGCCTTCAATCATTCTGCTCTACACCATTAGAAGTTCATGAACAGGATTTGAATGACGATAGCACAGGGATGCCGGCATCACATCTCGAGACCCCTCACTGTCCTTTAATAAAGAGATGAAAGAGAAGAGAGGAGACAGAGAGAGATAAAGAGAGAGAGAGAGAGAGAGTGAAAGTGATGCTAATAATAATCAGTGTGTGATTATTGTTGGTTAAGGGCTGTAAGTAAGCATTTCACTGTAATGTCTGCACCTGTTGTATTCGGCGCATGTGGCCAATAAAAAAATGATTTGATGTAGTGCACATGCCATGTTACTAAGGTTGGGTCTCTCTCTCTCTCTCTCTCTCTCTCTCTCTCTCAAAATAGAGAGAGAGAGGATAGAACTAAGGAGAGGAGAAGAGATGTGGATTGACAGAGGGCTAGTCTAGTGGAGTAGATGGGAAGTGGTATCAGTCACGGTGAGTTAAAGCATCACTGTAGAATAAATGGGAGGTGGCAGCAGTTAAAGCAGGGGTTCCTAAACTTTTTTGGCCCGCGACCCCATTTTTATATAAAAAAAAAAAAAAGTGCGACCCCACCCTGTAAAAAGTCCTTGTCTTGTCCATTCCATTCTAATGGTTTTGTGGTCATGGTAGAGGGAAACCGTACGTACGTTGTCTTCAGAAAGTATTCATACCCCTTGACGTATTCCACATCTTGTTGTGTTACAGCCTGAATTCAAAATGAAAACATGTTTTTAGAAATGTTTGCATACAGAAATCTCTCATTTACATAAGTATTCACAACCATCAATCGTTTTTTTAGTTTTTTTTGTTAGGGGGTAGATCAGCTTTAATATTGCAGATAGATTGTAACTTCCATCAATGTATTTGTCTGCATCACTTCCATTATGGGGATATGTTTTTCTTCTTCTCGCAAATATATATATATATACACACACACACACATACATAGATACACATTTCCTTTTTTAAAATATATTTCCCTTTATTACTTTCCAACCCCTTCCCTAATTGGAGTAAACTAGGGAACAACAATGCTTAGGCCTCTACTTCCAGCTTATACATACTATATACATTATATGGACACAGTCAATTTTACAATAATTCTATTTTGTTTGTTTTTACTCCTGAACTTCCTCCGATCATTTTCATTATGTCCTTCCGGTTTGCTTCTATATGCCATATCTTTCTAACTGTGCTCTTTCACAAAAGATTCCAACCTATAACCTATATACTTAATATGGACACAGTGTGCTTACATTATTAGTTATCTTGTTGTTATTAGTTGTTGTTAGTTGTTATTAGTCCCATCCTTCAACTCCATTCAACACCACCCATCTATCTCTTAACACCGTCCATATTAGATTTCTATTTGCAATATATTTTTCAACTGTACTGTGATGTCTTACAAAAGTTCTGAACCTTTCTATTCTCATTGTTTCTACAGATTGTAAATTGAAAATAAACATTTTTGCTAAAAGTCACTCCTCTTGAAAGTTTAAAACTTTCTGAGAAATAGCCATTATTTACTATTTTACACCTAGGGTTACTATACATGATTTTGACCCATTTTATAAGAGATTCTCCAAAATTGAAATGCTCCAGGCATTTATAGATAAACCCCAGTCGAACTTTATCGAATGCCTTTTCGAAGTCTGCTTTGAATACCAGGCCTGGTTTCCCAGATTTTTCATAGTGTTCTATTGTTTCCAGTACTTGCCTTATATTATCTCCAATGTATCTTCCATGTAAAAAACCTGTCTGACTAGAATGAATAATGTCCGACTATACCTTTTTAATTCTATGAGCTATACATTTTGCTAGAATTTTTTGCATCACAACACTGAAGTGTAAGGGGTATTTTCCACTTGAATCCTGTTTCAGTAATAATGAGATCAGACCTTCTTCTTGAGTATCTGATAATCTACCATTTACATAGGAGTGGTTAAAACATGCTAATAACGGTCCTCTGTGTATATCAAAAAAGGTTTGGTATACCTCATCTGGTATGCCATCCAACCCTGGAGTTTTCCCAGACTTAAAGTCTTTAATTGCATCCAGAAGTTCCTCCTCTGTAATTTCACCTTCACATGAGTCTTTCTGTATGGCTGTTAATTTTACATTATCAATAGAAAAAAAATCTTTACAATTAGCTTCAGTTAGAGGAGATGGAGGCGACTGAAACAAAAACATATGCTTAAAGTACTTTGTTTCCTCCTTCAAAATATAATTTGGTGAATCATGGGTGACTCCGTCATTTGTAACCAGTTTCAGTAAATTATTTTTGGTAGCATTCTTATGCTGAAGATTAAAAAATAATTTGGTGCATTTTTCCCCATATTCCATCCAGTTTGCTTTATTTTTTATAATATATTACACTTGATCTTTCTTGAATAAGTTTCTCCATTTCTTTTCGTTTTTCCTCTAATTTATTCTGAGCCTCTATGTTACAGTTTTTATTGCCATCTATCTGTTCTGTTAGACCTTCTATTTCCTTTGTTAGTGTGGACTCTTTTGACCTAAATTGCTTTTGTTTTCGAGATGAGTACTGAATTGCATGGCCTCTAAAGGCACATTTAAAAGGTGTACAATACAATAAGGGGATTTGCTGTACCTATGTTATGTTGGAAAAAATCTGTCATGAATTCCTCTGTCCTGTTAAAAACAAGTTATCATCCAATAGGCTTTGATTACATTTCCAATATCCTCGCCCACGTGGAAATTCAGTAAGAGTAATGTATATGCCAATTATATGATCGTCCGACCGCATTCTGTCCCCTATCAACACTTTTTAAACTTTTGGTGCCAACGAGAATGACATAAGAAAGAAGTCAAGACGACTAGCTTGATTAAGTCTCCGCCATGTATATCTCACTAGATCAGGATATTTAAGTTCTAATGTATCCATGACATTCAAGATTTCCTTAAGAGCATGAGGGTGATTGTTTGTAGTGTGATTTCCTTTACGGTCCATTGAGCTATTTAAAATGGTATTATAATCTCCCACCATAATAATAGAGTCTTGAATTGCTTGCAGGGTTGATAATTTATTATATATATTGTCAAAGTAGTGTGGATCATCATTATTTGGTCCGTAAAGGTTAATGAGCCATATCTGTTTATGGTCCAATAACATATTTAAAATAATCCATCTACCTTGTGTGTCTGTTTGGACAATTTGCACATTCGGATCGAAATTACTGTTCATTAATATATTCACCCCTTTTGAGTTTCTTTACCCATGGGAGAAGTATATTTCGTTCCTTTTTCCACGCAACTTCATCTAGAACTGTTGAATGAGTTTCCTGTAAACAATAGATATTATATTCCTTCTCTTTGAGCCAGGTAAATATTGTTCTTCTTTTGTTATTATCTGCTAAGCCATTACAATTATAACTGGCTATACTTATTTCACCATACACCATAATGAGATACACGTTTCAAGTCTATTTATCATTATATATGTTTGTAAATTTACCAATAAAAAATACCATAGTGATTGAGTGTCCATATAGCTGTACCATGATATTTGCATTGCTACTAAGTAACCCTCCAATTGTTCTCCACTAATTCCCCCGCTATAGCCCCTCCCCGTCCCATGTTGGGCCGTCATCCCTGTGATCGGCATTCCACCCCCGTCCCCCCGGATCCCTAGGGCCCCGAGAGGCCAGGACCCATCCATCGAAAACAGCACACAGTGCCACCCACAAAACAGAAGCCTCAATATACATACAGTGGGGAGAACAAGTATTTGATACACTGTCGATTTTGCAGGTTTTCCTACTGACAAAGCATGTAGAGGTCTGTAATTTTTATCATAGGTACACTTCAACTGTGAGAGACGGAATCTAAAACAAAAATCCAGAAAATCACATTATGATTTTTTAGTAATTAATTTGCATTAAATACCTGTACCAAATATTAAGTTCTGCTCTTCTGATGTATAAAATACTTATGTCATGCAATAAAATGCAAATTAATTACTTAAAAATCATAATGTGATTTTCTGGATTTTTGTTTTAGATTCCGTCTCTCACAGTTGAAGTGTACCTATGATAAAAATTACAGACCTCTACATGCTTTGTAAGTAGGAAAACCTGCAAAATCGACAGTGTATCAAATACTTGTTCTCCCCACTGTATGTATATATATATATAGCTGTTTAAAATATATATCTAATCAAATATCTTACATATATCTTATTTTCCAGCATTATCAATTAATATGCGTAATAATGTTGGCAGTTCATGCGTAGGATTTTAACCTATAACCCGGATTGCCATTGTATTACATTACATTTTTGACAAGCAATTATTATTTTAGGAAACAATTATTGTGGTTCATCCTATATTCTCCCTAACATCCTTACCCCCTTGCAACAGATGTGGGATAAACACACACGCACATACTCTAACACACTCAACCCCTTTCCACCACAATCAACCATAAAATCAGATGCTCAACGGTTGTTACATCCCAGAGCTCAAATCAAGAAAGGACCTGATTTACGAATGCATATACGAATGCATATACAGTTACAGCTGTTTGAGAAAGCATGCAAGATTGAGCAAAAATTGACAACAATGTGAGATTTAATTAATCTATTTAATCTATGTCAAGTCCTAGGTGATGGAGATCAGATCCACCGTCTTCACCTGAGACACAAACACTCTGGTCCCCCGTTGTAAACATTTTTCCCAAGCATCTCCATGCAGTCAGACCTTTGATTATTTTGTGTCACCTGGGCCACAATGATAAGCCCCCTCTCTGATTGTGTGACCCCCTCCCCATGGGTTACTGCAGCCAGTGTTGCCAGCACTGCCACTACCTGGTTGGGGGTACCCCACCGGAATCCCCACTGGCTAGGTAGTGAGGGAAAAAAGTATTTGATCCCCTGCTGATTTTGTACGTTTGCCCACTGACAAAGACATGATCAGTCTATAATTTTAATGGTAGGTTTATTTGAACGGTGAGAGAAACAAAAACAACAAAAACAACAAAAAAATCCAGAAAAACGCATGTCAAAAATGTTATAAATTGATTTGCATTTTAATGAGGGAAATAAGTATTTGACCCCCTCTCAATCAGACAGATTTCTGGCTCCCAGCTGTCTTTTATACAGGTAACGAGCTGAGATTAGGAGCAAACTCTTAAAGGGAGTGCTCCTAATCTCAGTTTTTTACCTGTATAAAATATACCTGTCCACTGAAGCAATCAATCAGATTCCAAACTCTCCACCATGGCCAAGACCAAAGAGCTCTCCAAGGATGTCAGGGACAAGTTTGTAGACCTACACAAGGCTGGAATGGGCTACAAGACCACCGCCAAGCAGCTTGGTGAGAAGGTGACAACAGTTGGTGCGATTATTCGCAAATGGAAGAAACACAAAATAATCTCCCTCGGCAAGGGGCTCCATGCAAGATCTCACCTCGTGGAGTTGCAATGATCATGAGAACGGTGAGGAATCAGCCCAGAACTACACGGGAGGATCTTGTCAATGATCTCAAGGCAGCTGGGACCATAGTCACCAAGAAAACAATTGGTAACACACTACGCCATGAAGGACTGAAATCCTGCAGCGCCCGCAAGGTCCCCCTGCTCAAGAAAGCACATATACATGCCCATCTGAAGTTTGCCAATGAACATCTGAATGATTCAGGGGAGAACTGGGTCAAAGTGTTGTGGTCAGATGACACCAAAATGGAGCTCTTTGGCATCAACTCAACTCGCCGTGTTTGTAGGAGGAGGAATGCTGCCTATGACCCCAAGAACACCATCCCCACCGTCAAACATGGAGGTGGAAACATTATGCTTTGGGGATGTTTTTCTGCTGAGGGGACAGGACAACTTCACCACATCAAAGGGACGATGGATGGGGCCATGTACCGTCAAATCTTGGGTGAGAACCTCCTTCCCTCAGCCAGGGCATTGAAAATGGGTCGTGAATGGGTTTTCCAGCATGACAATGACCCAAAATACACGGCCAAAGCAACAAAGGAGTGGCTCAAAAAGTAGCAAATTAAGGTCCTGGAGTGACCTAGCCAGTCTCCAGACCTTAATCCCATAGAAAATCTGTGGAGGGAGCTGAGGTTTGAGTTGCCAAACGTCAGCCTCGAAACCTTAATGACTTGGAGAAGTTCTGCAAAGAGGAGTGGGACAAAATCCCTCCTGAGATGTGTGCAAACCTGGTGGCCAACTACAATAAACATCTGACCTCTGTGATTGCCAACAAGGGTTTTGCCACCAAGTACTAAGTCATGTTTTGCAGAGGGGTCAAATACTTATTTCCCTCATTAAAATGCAAACAATTTATAACATTTTTGACATGCATTTTTCTGGATTTTGTTGTTGTTATTCTGTCTCTCACTGTTCAAATAAACCTACCATTAAAATTATAGACGGATCATGTCTTTGTCAGTGGGCAAATGTCCAACATCAGCAGGGGATCAAATACTTTTTTTTCCCTCACTGTACAAGATCGTCAAGGTTCTCATTAGCAGCTTTGAGAATTTCCTTGTATATTATGCTCTCCCATCAGGGGGCTCTGGCTTTGTAGGACCAACCCTGCCAGGCAGGCTCAGAATCTTGAGGGGGCGGTGCTGCTCTAGTAGGTCTCTGACCGCATTTATCTTTCTGTTTTGGCTGCATATAGGCAACTCACAGCAGGCCCATAAAACAGATGGGGACTTCTCTTTGGTATATGGGTCGTTCAGGTGGGTGTCTAGGATATAGGGTTGGGGACCGTTCCATCATGATAGGACAATAAAAAAAAATATATATTAGATATTTTAAAATGTATATCCCTCATCTGCACAAAATTGAAAGCTCTCTCTCACAACCCCTGCTCACAGACCCACGTTGGTTCGGGGATATGCAACCATTTCCTTTCTCAATCACTTAAAGCCACACTTATTCAAACACCAAAACGCACACCACACCTTCCATCACAATACATCCACACATACTGTGCCTTCTATGTCTTCTGTTTGCTCTGTTTTTATCTCCACTATGTTGATTGAGTACTTTTGTGTCCTAATTAGTTATATTTGAAGATGTATTATTTCACTTGTTATCCTTTCTTGTAACGCCGTCTTATCCCTTTATAAAATACTATAAATGTGCTTTTTTATTACAATACATTACTATTACATTACTACCATGGCTAGTATTGGGTGTTCCATTATTCGACTCCTCTATTAGAACTTTCAGAACAGCCATGGAATAGTCTTTGTGTCGCGGAACATTTGGTTGTCAATATACAGTTTATCGACCACCAGAGCAACACGCTTCCCTTTTAATCTATTTTCCTTGAAGATTGGGTACAGAACTTTGCGCCGTTCTGCAATCTCCCTCGGGAACTGATCATTCATGCCTATTTTCGTGCCAGCAAGTCTTTTACCTAGGCTTTTAACCATTATTTTATCCTTTAAAAAAGCAGATTTGGCAACGATTGGACGCTCATATCTCTGTCCTCTTTGTTCAAAACGGTGTACACGTTCGAGTTGGATTTTGTCGACAGCCTCGAGTGGAATTTGAAGCGCTGTAAGAAAGAATTCCTTCACAATTTTTTCTGTTCATGAGTCAATAGTTTGTAGAATCACCTTTGGCTGGAATTACAGCTGTGAGTCTTTCTGGTCTTTCTGGTCACTAAGTCTCTTTCCACACCTGGATTGTGTAACATTTGCCCATTATTATTTTCAAAATTCTTCATGCTCTGTCAAATTGGTTGTTGATCATTGCTAGACAACCATTTTCAGGTCTTGCCATAGATTTTCAAGTAGATTTCAGTCAAATCTGTAACTCGTCCCTCAGGAAAATTCACCGTCTTCTTGATAAGCAACTCCAGTGTAGATTTGGCCTTGTGTTTTAGGTTATTGTCCTGCTGAAAAGTAAATGTATCTCCCAGTGTCTGGTGGAAAGCAGACTGAACCAGGTTTTCCTCTAGGATTTTGCCTGTGCTTAGCTCCATTCTGTTGCTTTTTTTCCCCAGAAAAACTCCCCAGTCCTTAACGATTACCAGCATACCCATAACATGATGCAGCGACTATGCTTGAAAATATGGAGTGTGTTGTATTGGATTTGCCCCAAACATAACACTTTGTATTCAGGACAAAAAGTGAATTGCTTTGCCAATTTCTTGCAGTTTTACTTCAGTGCCTTGTTGCAAACAGGAAGTATGTTTTGGAATATGTTTATTCTCTACAGGCTTCCTTCTTTTCCCTCTGTCAATTAGGTTAGTATTGTGGAGTAACTACAATGTTGTTGATCCATCCTCAGTTTTCTCCTATCACAGCTATTAAACTCTGTAACTGTTTTAAAGTCACCTTTGGCTTCATGGTGAAATCCCTGAGCGGTTTCCTTCCTCTCAAGCAACTGAATTAGGAAGCACGCCTGTATCTTTGTAGTGACTGGGTGTATTGATACACCATCCAAAGTGTAATTAATAACTTCACCATGCTCAAAGGGATATTCAATATCTGCTTTTTTTTTTTTGTGTTACCAATCTACCAATAGGTGCCCTTCTTTGCGAAGTATTGGAAAACCTCCCTGGCCTTTCTGGTTGAATTTGTGCTTGGAATTCACTGCTTGATTGAGGGACCTTACAGATAATTGTATGTGTGGGGTACAGAGGTCGTCATTCAAAAATGATGTTAAACACTATTATTGCACACTGAGTGAGTCCATGCAACTTATTAAGTGACTTGTTAAGCACATTTCTACTCCTGAACTTATTTAGGCTTGCCATAACAAAGGGGTTGAATACTTTTTGACTCAAGACATTTCAGTTTTTAATTATTAATTAATTTGCAAAAAAATAAACATATTTCCACTTCGACATTGAGGTATTGTGTGTAGGTGCCAGTGACAAACAATCTATATTCAATCCATTTTAAATTCAGGCTGTAACAGAACAAATTGTTGATATATAAAGGCACATACAGTGCTTTCAATCTTGAGCAGGATTATGTATCTATTTGAATGGAAATGATGAAGAGAAAAAGACAGAGAGTGATTTAAAGCAACGATATTCGAGTAATAATGTTTCTGCAGCTGCGATTTAAAAAAAGGATCTTTACAAGTAAAAAATAAGGTGGCCTTATGTAAATAAGGCGTGAATTCAGTCCTTATATTACTATAGCATAGGCTATGCTGCAGCAAATGCAGGCCTACCTGTCACAATAAAAAAAAAAGTTACCAGATGAGTCTACATGTATTGTGAACTCGCTCCATACTGGGATGGGCTGTCTGTCCCCACCCTGAGCGTTGATGATTCATCATGCAGAGGCCGTAAAGAAGCCAGATTTAGACATCACATATAGTTAAAAAACAGTTCCATTTCACGTCATGCTGGTCATAGAAATAATGTATTATATTTTAACCGGTTTCTCGCGGTTATTTATTCCGGGAAATGGGAGTGGGTTTGCGTGGGAAATCTCTGTAAAATCTCGGTAACCCGGTTCCGCTATTAAACCCTAGACAGGTCATAGGTCAGGTTTAAATGATGAAGTCAACCTCAATGTTTACACCAATCCAATGCTTTTTAACTTTAGTAGTACATGCAAGAAGAAACAACCTAGACAGTATTTTCCCCTGTTAGATAGTGATAGCTGATAGTGTCGCTAGGCCTATTCGAAACATTGCCATCTACTGGATGGCACCGCCCCCAAAAACTTGGAAACCCCATTAGATTTTTGCCCAAAGATGAGAAAAAAAAACTAAAATGGAACAAGAATTCATAATGGTTTTTATTTTATTTCGTTTTGGAGTCAGAAATAATAGTTTAATCAGTTTAGTTTTTCAAAACGGGGTTGTTAAGTATTTTATTTCAGTTTACTAAATTAGTTTTAGTTTCAGATTACTGTAATACACACACACACACACATACACAATACTATATATACACATACACTACAGATGTCGGATCTTAATATGACCCATTTCATCGCAGGAGGAAAATAATCCTGCAGCAAGAGGATTTGAATGAACATTTTAAATGTATAATCACCGCCAGGGGGCAGCTGGAAGCTGCGTTTTGTAGGCTATACAATGCAGTACCGTACCTAGGGGGCTATGGGGAATCCACTGCAAACCAACCGACCTCATACCTTCAAGTATCATCAAGTATTCTCACGGCTTGCTAGAGCGTGCTAGAGCGTTGTGAACTGCCGTAGCGCAGTACTCTGAGCAGCACGCGTCGGCTCCGAGCATCACGGAGTTCAATACTTAGTATGAATGGAAGCTAATGTTGGTGTATCATACTGTTATTATTTAACCAATCCAAAGGCTGCGGCCTACCTGCCTCCAAAATGCACCTACCTTTGTAGGTAGCGCTTTTCCGGTAGGTTACTGCTATTTGGGACGGAATTCGAAGGCAGCATCACGTGACAACGCAATCACATTCCACCGAGCGCGAGGCGTTTTGTAGCCACATTCTAGCCACTGTAGCAGCGTGAGCAACTAGTCCCAGCAATTCAGTAAACAACTATCCCAGAATGGAAAATATCCGACACGAATCACAAGTAAACAAGTAACAGAATGGATCTCCTCGGGACCTGTAAAATGAATGAAGTTGACACCGACCAGAATAATGATCCTACGGTATAGGGTCCTCCTCTCACGCATTGCTGGTCTGCTGCTCCATCGTTGTGGACGTGTAAGCTTGCATGCATGATGTCATACAGGCTACGATTTGTTGAGATGGCTAAATTAGCTATTTTACTGACTGTTTAAGAATAATTAAGAGCCAGAATAGTGGTGTTTCACTGTGAAGCTAATATTCCATTAGAACTGCTGTTATTTTCTTCTTCTGATGAGTAGGCATGCATTTTGATTAATTCATACAACTATAACACCCATGCATGTTATTAAATGACATCAGTGTTCAAGATAACATGGTTTTATATTTGTTGATAACTAATAATGAAAGGTGATATGATGCAATCTAACTAGATTAGAAGGCCTAGGATACTTCATCCTAATGCAAGCTAAATTAATTGGATACAAAACAAATAGCCTACTGGCATAATAAAAGGATAACATGTCCAATATAAATTATATAAATGCATATCAAACAGGAAAATATATTAAATGAAATGAAACCAGCATTGTAATATTATTGATGCCTTTCTCTCTCCTCGCCGGGGATTAGATGAATTTCAGGCACCAGTAATGTGGAGACATCCACACTTGTCATTTTGAATAAATGTTAACATTTGTATTGGTTTTCCTGTATCTGTGCACGAGTCCTTAAAACACAGTCCATTGTACAAAATACATAATTCCCAAGTGAGGGACATCAAGGAGATTAACCTTCAACATTCATAAGCTTGTTCAGTACATGAGGACAAATTTAGTCATGACAGCCAAAAAGTGCAATCTCTTTCTGGGACAGAAATCACATCTGTATTTTAGAATGAGCTTCATAAGTTAAAAATGTCCTGACACATCTGCACGGTAAACAATAACATGGGCGCATCTATTTCTATCTAACATTGTGATGTTGCACACTGCTGAATAATATCCTGGGATATGGTGATGGTGGCTGGGAGGTTCACAACAAGTTCTTTACATCTGCGGGGTGTCAGGTTGAGATGTCCTTCAACCCAGAACAAGCAGAGACAAGGGGAGAGAAATTAACCTCACTGCTCAAATGTCAGTGCTGCTTCAAGTTGCTGAAGCCACAACTACGTTTATTCACGTGCAATCGTTTTGTTAACAGTTTCTGATAGATTAATTATTAATGACTAATTATTACACCCTGAAACTGTGTATAATGTGTTAGAAATGTGTGAGTGTAGGACCAGTAAAGGCTATGGCATTGAGCCACTATTTAGCAATGTGAGTAAGAGTTAGGCCAGACAACAAAGACAACTGAGAAACTAAGATAAAGAGGCCTCCCAATTTAGGGAGGGGAGAAACTGTTATGAAAACATGGTGCAGAATATTGTGAGAACGGCAATAACTGAGTAAAGCAGGGAGTAGGATATGTGTGTGTGTGTGTGTATGTATGTGTGTATGCATGTGTGTATATGTGTGTGTGTGTGAACTGAAGGTCAGTAGAGCAGTTTTAGAGTGGAAAACTACAGCCCGCCTACAGAGGGAAGGGATTTATTTTTGTATGACGTATGAGTATAAAAGATGGATTCTGAAATTGTGATGGCAGAATTCTCAATGAATAAATATCTCTGACTATGCAGACCGGGACTCTGGCCGTTACTTAAATCCCAAAAGACTTACAACCTTTTGGGAGACGCACAGAGACACTAAAATAGTTTGTTAAATAATTCACATAACAGCTTGGTCCTTCTGAGCCGGACTCCAATACCCTGTTTCTGTCATTCCAGGTAACTCTGAAAACCGTCGACGGGCGAATGATACATTCGTAAATAGAAAGTCCTGCCCTTTGACATTAAGGGTTAAAACAGGCCAGAGGACACCTGATTAATGACAGAGACGGTGACGGAATCCAAACCTACATTGAATCTCGGCTGCAAGGATAAGGTCAGTAGTCTTTATTCATTAACTTGGTGAAATTGATTTGAGGACTTGCTAAAATATTGAAAAGTAGCAAATTGATCAATGCGTAGCCATTTTAAGTGAAATGTGGGGTTGACTGTCAGGAATTATCAAGATTACATTGTGAGGATAGACTCCTCCGTAGAGTAGGAGATAATTCTGGGGGACTAGTCAACCTGGTGGTGGGTCCGTAATGATTCACGGTAATAGGCCATTACCAAAAGAAACTACCCGGTGTTGAAATAGAAGGAACTATTAAAAGTACACCTATGGGATGTAACCTGTAAGAGATTATTGAACAGTCAACAAATAATCCGGGTTAAACAAATACAAAAAGTACACCAGAAGGAATTAAAGTAGCATGTGTGAGAAATAGAATATTAGTAAAGTCAAAAGTCACAAACAACTGTAGATTTTGCTGTAACTCTATCCGTTCTGGAGCCTTATAAACTCCAGGTTACCGATACAACACCAATAATCATGTAAGGTTGTATACGTGTGAGACCTAATGTTTGCTCAAAAGTCACATGAATAATTCCAGGTGGTTGTATAGAGGAGGGAGAACCCATTCCTGTTGTATGAGACTGTCAGGAATTATCAAGATTACATTGTGGGGATCAATCCCTCTGTAAAAGTATGAGATAATTCTGGGGGACTAGTCAAGACTACATATACAGGGAGAGGTGGTTGTATAGAGGAGGGAGAACCCATTCCTGTTGTATGAGACTGTCAGGAATTATCAAGATTACATTGTGGGGATCAATCCCTCTGTAGAAGTATGAGATAATTCTGGGGGACTAGTCAAGATTACATATACAGGAAGGGGTGATTCAAGGTGTTGTTGTGTGAAGCTATTTTGAATTACTTGTTAAATTGACTTGTTATATAGAAGAGGTGGCTAAGGGATTTTTAACAGTACCAACCATGGGGGGGCAAATCCTCACAAGAGGTCCCAGAATTTACTGGGGACGAGAAATGCTTGATGTAATTAAAATGGAATCCAGGGATAGAAGAAATCTCCATTATGTAACCAGGTGTAGGGAGAGGTATGGTTTTGAGAGACGTCTAGACGCAGATAAACTCGAATGAATGCTTAAACAGATACATAAGGTGTGTAAAGGAGAAATAAGCAGTGAGAGAGAGAGAGAGTAGGAGGGGGCCAGTACCCACTGATAGCCTTACCTAATCTATTGGCGGGGAATGAAAGGGGCCCCAGCAACCTTAGATGTATACAGTAATAATAATAATATGCCATTTAGCAGACAGGCCATGAACACAGAGGACGTGGCCAGAGCGGTAGAAGGAATGACCCATCCCAAAACAGGAATAGTAAGGTTTGGGCTGCCGTTAGAGGGCAGTGGGTTTCAGGGGATGCCCAGAGGACACTTTTGCCATGGGCCGATCACGGAGAGTATGTTGGGAAAATAACTGAATTGTGTAATAGCCTCAGAGAGACATGCAATCCATCATGAGCAGAATAACAGACAGGACAGAGCCAAGAAAGAAGGCAGGAAGAAAAGAGAAGTGAGTGAGAGGGAAAGAGAAGTGAAGGTTGAGGTCTCCGTGCCTCCCCCAGAGCAGAGGGCAGAAAGGTTATATCCAAACTTGGCAGACCAGGCATGGAGAGAAAATCCAGATGATGAATACGTAGGGAGGAGAAGGAGAGTGCAGGGGAATAATGTTGCCCCCCCACCGGCCCCACCTCCCTATGAGGAAGAATGGGCTGGAGGAGGAAGGGAAGATGAAGGTGAGGAAGAGCCAGAGGTAGAGGAGTACAGGACAATGGCAGAGAAAGTCAGACAGGAGAGAAAAGAGAGAAAAGAGAGAAGAGAGAGAGAGAAGTCCATCCCCCAGCTTTGAGCGTGAGGAAGAGGAAGATAAGGCGTGACTAGTCCTTGAGGGAGAAATAGTAGACTCTAGTGGGGGGAAGACTAAGGAACCCTTTGATCCAAATTGTGAGGTGTTTGAATTGGCTACTACTGACTTAGCACTTCAACAGGAACAGAAACCTTATTTGACATTGACAGTAATGGGTATGAAAATTAAATTCCTTTGTGATACGGGAGCCTGCAGGACAGAAACCTGTGCAACAGACAAGCCAGATGGTGTCAGGATTGATGGGGAGAAAATCATAGTGTGATCTGCCTCTGGTCATCAATTTATTGAAAGGTTATCAGCCCCAATAACCCTAAAACATGACCAATCAGGATGAGAGGCAACCATACCCATCCTGATATCTAAGCTGTGTCGGGTAAATTTACTAGGACGTGATGTAATGACTAAATTGAATGTGGCTGTCATTTCCGCTGAGAGGGGAATGAAAGTACACATAGTCAGAGACAATATGGTGGTCTGTGGGGAAGGGGAGCCATGTTATTGGTATAGGCAAGATTTGTTTAGGGGGGGAATAACTGATATTCCCCGAACCTTGATGGAACTTGCTGATGATGTAGTACCAGGCCCCACTAAAATGTCCCCCGATGACCTACACTGTACTCTCTGGTATAACAAACACCCAGGTCCAGATGCAATCTATGAGAAAGCATTATTTAAAACCACAGAAAGGACTATAGCCTTGAAATGGTTTCACTATGACAACACCCACGCAGTAGTGGAGGTGGAAATAGGGCCCCAAAGTCAGAGACTGTTCAGGGAAATATGGAGCCCACATGTGTCCCTAGCAAAGGAGCCAGCAGAGGACTGGAAAGACATGGGCCAGTGGGTATCCAAGGGTAAGAGGATCACTGATTGGGTCAATATTGTGAGTGGCGATCAACACAGCCCATCCACAGATAGTACATTTAGATGAGAATAGCAGATGCTGAGGAGAGGAATACCTGTTGACAGAACAACAGGAGTCAGACTTAAAAGAAGTTCAAGAGCATTTGTGGTCCCGGGGTCCAGCAGACGTAGGATTAATAAAAGGGGTAATTCCAGTACAGGTGATACCCAAATCTAATCATAGGCCATATCAGAAGCAATACCCTATGAAACCAGAAGCAATACAAGGTTTGCAGTTTACCAAGAGCAGATTGGGAGGGACCTTGAGGGAGGGCCAATTCCCGGGGAGATAGTGAGGCCAGAAACAAAGGTGCAGTGTCCTGGAAATCACAGTCTGTTTTTTTTTTTTTCAGTTCTGCTGGGAGTACATTGGATGATGGGGTTTTGTGTTGAATTAGAGACAGTGAGACTATTAGTCAATACCTAGGAGAGAAGAGAGGTTACGGTAGCAAAGACAGACAAGAAGGAAATAGTAATAGTGGAGACAGGAGTGAGTGGAAGTGTTACAATTGTGACAAAACGGGACATTTTGCTAGAGAATGTGAGGAACCGTGTAGTTACTGTGCAAGGAAAGGGCACCAGTTAAGAAACTGTAGGCAGAAGGGGAAGAGAGAAAGCAGGAGTCCTCATGACCTGGCTGTTTGGTTGTTGTTTTTTAATTGGGGTTTTCAAATAAAAAACAACACACCTAGTATGATGTTTATAAAGCCTTGTTGTTTCAATTTTGGGGGGTTTTCAGCAGGTCAAGGGTGATAGGTCTTAGAGGAGCACACAGTGAATTTTATGGAGTTTTTTAGGTTTTGGCTGAGTTTGGGGTATATATGATTTCTTATGAGAATGAATGTCATGAGGATTAATGAACACTTGGGATAAGTAACATTTATTAAATATTTAGAATAATGGTAATGTTTGGTATACTATGGGATGGAATTTCAATTGCCTCTGAACTCTGTTTTAACTTTCTGGTGTTAATTAATCATCCACACTGGTAAATTCTAAAGGCATGAGAGGAGGACTTTAAGATAGTTTATTTTACCAATAAATAAAAATAAGGGATGGCAATTGGATGATAAATTACCAATATTACCTAAGTGATTGTTAGGTAGGTGATAATATTGACACATGGGCAGTGACGTGTCAAAAGGAGGGATGGATGGTAGAACAGATTAGACAACACTTTGTGGCATATGGGATTACTCATTATAAAAAAAAAAATATATATATAAAATAAAAAATGTTCAAGATGTGTTATCTGTGCTCAAAATAATCACCAGGGCAGACAAAGGGCACCTCAGGGTGAGTATCCTCCGGCTAAGTACCCTTTCCAGCAATTGGAAATTGATTTTATAGAGTTATCACGGAGTGAAGGGAAGAAATTTAGAGTAACCCCAGATAAAGATGGGTCATCCCCCTTTGAGAAAGTGTTTGGAAGACCTTACAGAATGCCACAGTTGGCAGGACCAGACAGGCAGACATAGAACTAGAGAGCACCCTAGCAGAACACGTGAGAAGGTAGTTTATTAACCACACCTGTATGTCAGAGGTTTTGTGCCCCACAGGTGAACTAAAGGAGAAGGTGACCCACTCTATCTAACCAGGAGACTGAAGCAGGCCTGGCGGGAAGGGCCCTACCAAGTACTGCCTTTGCCAGCAGAATAGCTGAGAGATCCATCTGGGTGCATGTCACTCACTGCAAAAAGGTAAACCCAGCTACACCTGACGAACAAACACAGAGTTAGGAGAAAGAACCGATCACCACTAGGGCTCGGGGGTTGGCTCCTTAACGAAGATTCCCTTACCCTGTCTGATCATCCCTGTGTGAGTTCGATAGAAGGTGAAGCAATGGGTTGGCCTCTGGCGTCTGACATGTTCTCAGGGCGAGGGTGGGGATTCACAGGTCTCCCGACGGTAGGTAGCTGTCTGATTGTGGGGGCCATATTCCTAACACACACGGACCCTCCTGTTTCAGCCAGAAGTGGTAGTTAACCTAACACAAGTTGAAAAGGCATAGGAGACAGCTAGACGTAGGGAAAGGGGAAATACTAGGGACTTTAGGGAAGGACATCACCATATGTATGTCACCATGTACATCCTGGGACTATGTAGTTGCTTATACCAAGCGGGGGGGGGGGGGGGGGGGATATGTCAATCTCCATACACAGTTTAGGGACAGGTGTAGTATTGTGAAAGTAGGGAATTATCAGAAATGGCAGTGCGACCCATATGAGGGTAGGTACTGTCTGAAAGTCTGAATTATGCTAAAACAGATTACAGACCTGACAAGTGAGATATCTTCTTCAACTGGGGCACCCTATAGAGTAAACCTCTCTGAGGGAGGTAGTGAGACAGTGCAAACTATAGACCTGAAGGAAGTAGTACAGATGGAGACGGAGTAAATAGATTTCAACCTGTGGTTGGAATGGATTCAGTATACGGTCTAAAGAGGACTGTTATGCCTGTAGGACAGCCAAACCAAGGTTAACAACTACTCCGTTCCCCTTGAAAGGCTTTAACTCTCTGTCAGGTTCCATGCAAGCCACCTGGGAATGTGGTGAAAGAGTCTTGTAGTAACTTGCACTATCTGTATCCCCCGATAACAAAGTCATCCCGACCTGGGTTGCCTCCGTTTGAAGTCACAGGGGAGTCTTATTGTTTTTCTAGGACTAATAAGATAGGATACAGGGTAAGGCATCTTAGCTCCTGCTCCCACACAGAGAATATCACAACTAAAAGAGACCATGACTAATCTCTCCTCTTTGTTGCAGCCAGAGGATTTTAGGAACCAAAACCAGGCCCGTGCTGACATCTGATGGTTGTGTTGTGATAACTGATTGTGAACTCACCTACATACGCAAACAATCAAACGTGTCAGAGACTGGTGAGTTGTCACGTAGAAAGTAGAACCTCCTCCCGGGATCCTTTGATGAAAGGATATATATATTGATGGGATAGGAGTACCTCGAGGGGTTCCAGAACAATTCAAAGCTAGGAATCAGATCGCAGCTGGGTTTGAATCAAGTCTTTTCTGGTGGTCAACAATTAATAAAAACGTAGATTGGATGAATGATATTTACTATAACCAGCAAAGATTTATAAACCACACTCGTGATGCAATAAAGGGATTAGTTGAGCAGACAGCGGCAACTAGCTTAATAGCATGGCAGAATAGAATAGCTTTAGATATGCTTTTGGCTGAGTGGGACGGGGTTTGTGTTCTGTTTGGATCTATGTGCTGTACTTTCATCCCCAAACAATACAGCACCGGACGGGTCCGTGACCAAAGCGCTTCAGGGACTCACCACGCTGGCGAACGAACTGGCTGAGAACTCTGGTATTGATAGCTCCCTAAACGGTTAGTTTGATAACATATTTGGTAAATGGAAAACTATTGTTGTAACTATTCTGGGTGAAGTTATAGCTTCTATGGGTATACTTGTTCTTTGTGGATGTTGTCTTATTCCCTGTGTCTGAGGGTTGGTGAGCAAGGCGGTTTCCCAACAGATGGTGAGATACGGCCCAATCCCGGACTCCGACTGAAGGATATGACCTACCAGGCTTGGTGGAGGACGACGACGATCCAGATAATTTGAGACTGGATGTTTTCCTAGAACTATAAATCTCTAGTTTAATACACAAAAGATCATTACAATAACTTTTAAAGTCTCATTTTAAGTATGATGTACTAGTTACCATTGCTAAAAAAGTAACGTTATGCTTTTAATCATGGGGTAACCCTGATGAACCTGTAATGTTTTAATATGCAAACCAACTTATATACTTCAATGAGTGTGATTCATTTCTATAACAACATATATTTTGTATGTGTGTAATATTTAGTCAAAGGGTGGAATTGATAGATTAATTATTAATGACTAATTATTACACCCTGAAACGGTGTATAATGTGTTAGAAATGTGTGAGTGTAGGACCAGTAAAGGCTATGGCATTGAGCCACTATTTAGCAATGTGAGTAAGAGTTAGGCCAGACAACAAAGACAACTGAGAAACTAAGATAAAGAGGCCTCCCAATTTAGGGAGGGGAGAAACTGTTATGAAAACATGGTGCAGAATATTGTGAGAACGGCAATAACTGAGTAAAGCAGGGAGTAGGATATGTGTGTGTGTGTGTGTGTGTGTGTATGTATGTGTGTATGCATGTGTGTATATGTGTGTGTGTGTGAACTGAAGGTCAGTAGAGCAGTTTTAGAGTGGAAAACTACAGCCCGCCTACAGAGGGAAGGGATTTATTTTTGTATGACGTATGAGTATAAAAGATGGACTCTGAAATTGTGATGGCAGAATTCTCAATGAATAAATATCTCTGACTATGCAGACTGGGACTCTGGCCGTTACTTAAATCCCAAAAGACTTACAACCTTTTGGGAGACGCACAGAGACACTAAAATTGTTTGTTAAACAATTCACATAACAGTTTCGCACATGTTTAGGCTTGGTCAAGTTGTTTACAGTATGAGTAGAATAACTTAGCCTCTAACTAGTAACACCAACTAGTAACACCAACCCCAATGGTGCAACACAATAGGGGAAGGGAAAGTGTCAAGAGAAAGTTAGCTAGCGTTAGCATGGTAAACAGACACTGCATTCAGCTAGCTAGCGAAACAGACTCATCAACAGAACGCACAAATAAACTTGGCTGGCTAGCAAGCCTAGACTGAACAGAACACAGCTGGCTGCATTTCCTACGTTTTTCATCAGATGTTGTTAAAATCTCTCTAAACGGCCGATAAACAGGATGAGATCGCTAGCTAGCTAGCTATCGCATCCAAAGGGTTAGTTAGCTAGCTTGGCAACGGGCTGATAAACACCAGTTACTCAACATTTTAATTCATAATTCCTATGAAAGTAATTCATTTTGGTGAATAAATAAACGTTATACTTACATTTCGAAATTATTCCTTATTCTTCTGGAAAATGTTATCCCATGTGGGGACTTCTGTCCGCCATTAATTTAGATTTTTTCTTTTACATTTTTGCTGCGCCGAAAAGGTGTTACGGGACAGTCTCCCAGTAGCAGGATACATTGGATTGGGACATGCCCAATTTTTACATCCTGGCCTAGACATTCTGCCTCAAAAGGCAGCATCCTTATTAATCACCAGCTGATGTCTCGTTAAACCATCAATATGGGCTAAATTCACCCGCATAGCTGATCTCAATTGCAACCATTATTGGTCACCTCATTACCCCTCCCTAAAAGATGCATGCACCAAAGTCTCTCAAGATATGTTTGCCCTCTGGTTGATACTGTTATCGGAACAACTTAGTTCTTTTTTGAACAGACTAAGGCTGATTGATCTATTTGACAAGCATTCCATACAATAGAAGTAACGTTTTTTCCCTCGTTTACGATGGCAAATCTACTGTGGCAATTTACCCGACACTTTGTATGAACGGAAACTAATGTTGGTGTAGCCTACTGACTGTTATTATTTTATTAGTTTCCTATTTATAATAATAATAATAATAATAATAATAATAATAATAATAATAATAATATGCCATTTAGCAGACGCTTTTATCCAAAGCGACTTACAGTCATGTGCGCATAAATTTTTACGTATGGGTGGTCCCAGGGATCGAACCCACTACCCTGGCGTTACAAGCGCCATGCTCTACCAGCTGAGCTAAAGAGGACCACAGAGTTAGAGATAATGAGAGTAGAGAGAGAGAGAGAGAACCCACTACCCTGGCTTTACAAGCGCCACGCTCTACCAGCTGAGCTGCTATTTATGTTATCCAACAGTGTCTGGTATGGTCATTTCTTATCAAGATCGAGGGTAAAATGACCCTGGACCGTCCATATTTGAAATATGTAACTACAGCGCAAGTCAATCGAGGGATTTAGTTATTTTGTGTCAGAAGGGATCAAACCTACGCTGACATGGAAGGCCTATATGTGGACGCTGAGGGCAGTGGCCCTAACCGCTAGATTGAACTACATTTTGACATTCGTAACCTTAGGATACACTAGACAATATCTATCTTGTTCTTAAGCTATATAAAACGGTTCAGATACATTTATGTACATTTGAATGTTGCAGTAATTGGACATAGGCCTAGCGTTTGAGCGAGCGAGAGAGAACATTATTTTAGATAGCAAGCCCTGATCCCAGTGACTCGACTGCCTTGCTCATGAAGAGAACTGCATTTTCAGGGATTCACGAGGCTCGTTTGAAATTCCTGATGCATCAGGAAAATTATCCGCGACAAAAGTGATCAAGTTAAGATCCGACATCTGTATATACACACTCACACAAAACCCCCACACATTCACATACACTACATGCACACACACACACAGATACACACACTTTTACGCTCATAGTTTGCTGCTGCTACTCTGTTCTTTATTTTACTCTTATTATTATCTATCCTGATGCCTAGTCACTTTACCCTGCCTTCATGTACATATCTACCTCTAATACCTTATGATTATCTATCCTGATGCCTAGTCACTTTACCCTGCCTTCATGTACATATCTACCTCAAATACCTTATCATTATCTATCCTGATGCCTAGTCACTTTACCCTGCCTTCATGTACATATCTACCTCAAATACCTTATCATTATCTATCCTGATGCCTAGTCACTTTACCCTGCCTTCATGTACATATCTACCTCAAATACCTTATTATTATCTATCCTGATGCCTGGTCACTTTACCCTGCCTTCATGTACATATCTACCTCAAATACCTTATTATTATCTATCCTGATGCCTAGTCACTTTACCCTGCCTTCATGTACATATCTACCTCAAATACCTTATTATTATCTATCCTGATGCCTAGTCACTTTACCCTGCCTTCATGTACATATCTACCTCAAATACCTTATTATTATCTATCCTGATGCCTAGTCACTTTACCCTGCCTTCATGTATATATCTACCTCAAATACCTTATGATTATCTATCCTGATGCCTAGTCACTTTACCCTGCCTTCATGTACATATCTACCTCAAATACCTTATTATTATCTATCCTGATGCCTAGTCACTTTACCCTGCCTTCATGTACATATCTACCTCAAATACCTTATTATTATCTATTCTGATGCCTAGTCACTTTACCCTACCTTTATATACATATCTACCTCAAATACCTCGTACCTCTGCACATCGATCTGGTACTGGTACTCAGTGTATATAACTCCATTCTTGTGAATTTTATTCCTCTTGTGTTACAATTTGTATTTTATTTGTAAATTTATTTTTAACTGCATCGTTGCGAGGGGCTCATAAGCGAAGCATTTCACGGGAAAGTCCACAGCCGTTGTACTCAGCGCATGTGACGAATACAATTTGATTTGACACACACACACACACACACACACACACACACACACACACACACACACACAGAGAATAGGCTCATGAAAGGACAATTGCAAATTAGCATTGTGATTCATTGTGTTTCGCCCCTGCAGGGCTGACAAAGAAAAAGAGAGTGAGAGAGAGCGAGGGAAGGAAGGAGAAAGAGAGCAGGTTCTAAGGTCTTGGATATTTGAACTACACTTGAACCCTAACGTGTAAAATCCTAAATTAGATTTCTTACTGACCATGTATTTTCAGAAAAAAAAGGAATTGAGTGAATGCTGCTTGTCTGCATGTCTGTTTTCTTAGAAAATAAGGAATTGAGGCAGAAAGAGAATGCTTTTATAGCTTAATTAAGGCAGAAAGAGTGCTTTTGTAGCTGAAGTAAGGCCAGAAAGAGTGCTTTTAAAGCTGAATTAAGGCAGAAATAGTGCTTTTAAAGCTGAATTAAGGCAGAAAGAGTGCTTTTAAAGCTGAATTAAGGCAGAAAGAGTGCTTTTAAAGCTGAATTAAGGCAGAAATAGTGCTTTTAAAGCTGAATTAAGGCAGAAAGAGTGTTTTTATAACTGAATTCTGGTGTTTTTGTAGAGCTGACAGATTTTTGTATGTAATGGCAAATGCATGCTTTGTTGAGGAATATGCTAACATGCTTTGTTGAGGAATATGCTAACATGCTTTGTTGAGGAATATGCTAACATGCTTTGTTGAGGAATATGCTAAAATGCTTTGTAAATAATATGTATGTAAGGATATTTGAGTATCATCATTCCGTCTCTCTTGTACCAAACATGAATCCTTGTTGTAGCTATACATTAAATATTTTAGTTCCACGGTGAAGCTTGGGGGCCGCATTTCTCTGTTGAATTATTCTCTCTTTAGAATAACAGTTGATACATATAATGTAAAAAAAAATCTATTTTATTTCATGTTATGAGGTATGGAGAGTTAGACAGCATGCCCACAATCAGAAGTGCATGCTTACCCTCTTTGTACAAGCTTTCCAATCGTGTGTGTGTGTGTTTCCATGCATTTCCTGTTGTGGGTATCTCTGTTCCCACTCCCCTACAGACCCCCTCCTCAGCAACACCAAGAGAACAGATTCACATTACTCTACAGACCCTTTGTCCTTATGGCTTACAACACTAGTTCATATGGGTCAGGGTGTGTGTGTATGTGCGAGGATGGGTTGTGTGTGCGTGTGTGTGTGTGAGAGGCGGGTATGTAAGCATGTGTGTTTATGTGTCTTAGTGTTCAGTCTGAGCAGATCTGACAGCAACGCTCACTGGAGGCAGAGCCAGAATGTGTGTGTCCGAGTGTGTGTCCATGCGTGCGTACGTGTGTGTCCATGCGTGCGTACGTGTGTGTCCATGCGTGCGTACGTGTGTGTCCATGCGTGCGTACGTGTGTGTGTGCGCGTGCATGCATGTATACTGTATGTATGTGTGTGTGACAACTTCACTCAATGGAGGCAGAGGCAGCTCTCCCCCAAGCGTCCCTCTGTCCACTGTGAGCCTTAATTCAACTCCCTTTCACTCTGTCCATACGTCTTTGTGTGTGTCTGTCTGTCTGTCTGTCCACCTGTCTGTCTGCCTGCCTGCCTGTCTGTCTGTCTGTCTGTGTCTGTCTGTCTGCCTCTCTGTCTGTCTGTCCACCTGTCTGCCTGTCTGTCTGTCTGTCTGTCTGTCTGCCTGCCTGCCTGTCTGCCCGCCTGTCTGCCTGTCTGTCTGTCTGTCTGTCTGTCTGTCTGTCTGTCTGTCTGTCTGTCTGTCTGTCTGTCTGTCCACCTGTCTGTCTGTCTGTCTGTCAGTCTGTCTGTCTGCCTGTCTGCCTGTCTGTCTGTCCACCTGTCTGTCTGTCTGTCTGTCTGCCTGTCTGTCTGTCTGCCCGCCTGTCTGCCTGTCTGCCTGTCCACCTGTCTGTCTGCCTGTCTGCCTGTCTGTCTGTCCACCTGTCTGTCTGTCTGTCTGCCTGTCTGTCTGTCTGTCTGTCTGCCTGTCTGTCTGTCTGTCTGTCTGTCTGTCTGTCCACCTGTCTGCCTGTCTGTCTGCCTGTCTGTCTGTCTGTCTGTCTGTCCACCTGTCCACCTGTCTGTCTGCCTGTCTGCCTGTCTGTCTGTCTGTCTGCCTGTCTGTCTGTCTGTCTGTCTGTCTGTCTGTCTGTCCACCTGTCTGCCTGTCTGTCTGTCTGCCTGTCTGTCTGTCTGTCTGTCTGTCCACCTGTCTGCCTGTCTGTCTGTCTGTCTGTCTGTCTGTCTGTCTGTCTGTCTGTCTGTCTGTCTGTCTGTCTGTCTGTCTGTCTGTCCACCTGTCTGCCTGTCTGTCTGTCAGTCTGTCTACCCATCCCTACTCTCTGTCTGTCGACAGTGTTGATGTTTCTCACACAGGCAAATGTTGTCTTTATAATATTTACATTTCTCTCATAAAGACACTTTCTTTCTCTCTCACACTCTCCCTCCATCAAATCAAATCAAATCAGATTTTATTTGTCTCATACACGTTTTGCTGTGCAACCAGGAGTTTTATTTGGGGAGCACTGTGCAACTATGAAAAAAATCTCCCAGATAATTATTGTTGTAATAATAATAATAATAATAATAATAATAATAACAATAATAATCGTAATAATAAGAATTAATTCAATTTATATAGTGCTTTTCAAAATATCAAAGCGCTTCAAAGCACACAAAAAAAAAACTACTCATTTCGAAAAACAATATCACAACATCATGAGATGGAGAGTCATTAGAAAGGTAATTGTTGTAATGATAAGGCTTCGCTGTACCGTTGTTCCCTGGTGCCCTAGAGAAACAAGCGAGTTGATCCCTGGTGCCCTAGAGAAACAAGCGAGTTGTTCCCTGGTGCCCTAGAGAAACAAGCGAGTTGATCCCTGGTGCCCTAGAGAAACAAGCGAGTTGTTCCCTGGTGCCCTAGAGAAACAAGCGAGTTGATCCCTGGTGCCCTAGAGAAACAAGCGAGTTGATCCCAGGTGCCCTAGAGAAACAAGCGAGTTGATCCCTGGTGCCCTAGAGAAACAAGCGAGTTGATCCCAGGTGCCCTAGAGAAACAAGCGAGTTGATCCCTGGTGCCCTAGAGAAACAAGCGAGTTGATCCCAGGTGCCCTAGAGAAACAAGCGAGTTGATCCCAGGTGCCCTAGAGAAACAAGCGAGTTGATCCCTGGTGCCCTAGAGAAACAAGCGAGTTGATCCCTGGTGCCCTAGAGAAACAAGCGAGTTGATCCCAGGTGCCCTAGAGAAACAAGCGAGTTGATCCCAGGTGCCCTAGAGAAACAAGCGAGTTGATCCCAGGTGCCCTAGAGAAACAAGCGAGTTGATCCCTGGTGCCCTAGAGAAACAAGCGAGTTGCAGATTGTTTAGCGTCATGGTTGCACAATTACTACAGCAAAAACGTCTTGCTTCTACCTCAACCAGGTCAAAAGATCTTACCCATATTACCGGCGCAACATTTTTATGATCCTGCGGATCCCTAGGACGATTTTACATTCATAAACCATGTCGTGGGCCATTCTAAAACTACTCGTGCGTCGACGTTAACCATTTGTTTACACTCTGTTCAGTCATGTTACATCTTTGGCTAGCTAGCTAACATTCTGGACCTAGTTTCCCAGAAGCGTCTTCAGGCTAAGTTCATCGTTAGAACCTTCGTAAGAGCGTCTTCAAATTTCCGAGCCGTTTCCCAAAAGTGTCTTTATTAACGTTGCTTGTAATCTAACGCCTGCCTCAGACCACTCGTAGAACAGCTAAGTGTGACGTTAGATCGCCGTTTGCCCTCCCGCGTCACATTACACACAGCAAATCTCAGCTAAACATAGAATGAAGATGTAGATCTGTCTCTCCAACAACGTCATAGTTTAATATGAATACGCTAGAAAGTTTGCAGTGCTACAAACAAGTAAAGGATGCATATATTTTTTATGAAAACCGAGATAACCGAATTATATAATAGATCGTTTATTAGGCTAAATATTACACTTTCTTTTTTACATTTTAGTAATTTAGACACTCTTATCCAGAGCGACTTACAGTTAGTGAGTGCATACATTATTTTTAAATTTATTTTTCATACTGCCTGCCCCCCCCTTGTGGGAATCGAACCCACAACCCTGGCATTGCAAACGCCATGCTTTACCAACTGAGCTACATCCCTTTTCATGTATGTGCAATCGATAGACCTACCTAGCATTAAGACATTAGGCTACTTCAATATTCGTATCTATTAGACCTACTAGTGTATAGGCTATTGTTAATTAAAAGCTCACACACTTCACTGTCTCCTAAACCAATAACCTAAAGGTCAACATATTAGGTCTATGGCAACGTCGCTTCACTTGCTACTTCATGTTTCATTATTTTTAAATCGTTGAATTATTTAAATTGTTGAATATCTGCACTAGTACTTGAAGCCCAATTCCTGCCTGCCATTCATTTAGGTCCAATATAGGCTGAATCTCAATCAACTAAATGTCATGTGGTGCTCCTAACTTTCTTAATTTGGGAGCACCAGTGCATATAAAAAGGCTGAATCTCAATCAACTAAATGTCATGTGGTGCTCCTAACCTTTTTAATTTGGCAGCACCAGTGCATATAAAAAGGCTGAATCTCAATCAACTAAATGTCATGTGGTGCTCCTAACCTTTTTAATTTGGCAGCACCAGTGCATATAAAAAGGCTGAATCTCAATCAACTAAATTTCATGTGGTGCTCCTAACTTTCTTAAATTTGGGAGCACCAGTGCATATAATTTTTTTGTTTTGTTATTTAGAGGCCTGATACTGTATAACCCCATTCTCCATAGACCAGGGATCCATGTCCTTGACTTATATGGCACTATATGTGCTACATCTCAAATGATACATTATTCCCCTTTATAGTGCTATCTGTGTGTGTGTGTGTGTGTGTGTGTACCAATTTGACTGATAAAACACTGAAAGAGAGGGTATATGGCTGCCAGTCTCCATGTGTTCCCCTGGTATAGCAGAGAGGCTCTGTGATAGAGAGATTGGAGAAAAGGAGAGATGAGAGGAGCTACACAACTAGTGGTTTCGTGGCAAATACAGTCCCCTCGGCCGCGTCACGACGAATAGTCTCATAGGCTAGTCGGGTGAAACCTGTCATCACAGTCCCCTCGGCCGCGTCACGACGAATAGTCTCATAGGCTAGTCAGGTGAAACCTGTCATCGAGCACGTGTCAATCAAGTGATGTTTACACTCTCACTGTCACCCCAACCAGATGAAAATATGAAAATGTGTATTTGAAACGAGACGTTGGTCATAATGTTTTTTTGAGGAAGCCATCTTTGTATTGACTCTTCTGGATGGAGTTGAACTGAAAAATGTTGACTCATAATCTGAAATGAAGGGTTCTAATTTTGTCTAGGTCGGATTTGTAAAACAGCATTTGGGTTTAAACACAACTTTGTAGGTCAATCTAGTGCAGTGATTAGGTTGTTATCGAGACAGAATCTATTTTCTGTCTTCATTGCCAAGCTTCAGATATTATCAGATAATAATGAAAATAGGTCAGCCTCATATCTGTGTCTGTGTCCCAAATTGCACACTATTCTCCTAATAGTGCACAACTATTGACCAGAGTCCTATAAACCCAGGTCAAAAGTAGTGCACTATAGAGGGAATATGGTACCATTTGGGATGCACACTCTGTCTCTCATTCTCTCCCCTCTCTCGACCTCTCTACCCCACTTCCACTCTCTGTTTGGTTACCCAGCTCTCCCCTCTCTCGACCTCTCTACCCCACTTCCACTCTCTGTTTGGTTTCCCAGCTCTCCCCTCTCTCGACCTCTCTACCCCACTTCCACTCTCTGTTTGGTTTCCCAGCTCTCCCCTCTCTCGACCGCTCTACCCCACTTCCACTCTCTGTTTGGTTTCCCAGCTCTCCCCTCTCTCGACCGCTCTACCCCACTTCCACTCTCTGTTTGGTTTCCCAGCTCTCCCCTCTCTCGACCTCTCTACCCCACTTCCACTCTCTGTTTGGTTTCCCAGCTCTCCCCTCTCTCGACCTCTCTACCCCACTTCCACTCTCTGTTTGGTTACCCAGCTCTCCCCTCTCTCGACCGCTCTACCCCACTTCCACTCTCTGTTTGGTTACCCAGCTCTCCCCTCTCTCGACCTCTCTACCCCACTTCCACTCTCTGTTTGGTTTCCCAGCTCTCCCCTCTCTCGACCTCTCTACCCCACTTCCACTCTCTGTTTGGTTTCCCAGCTCTCCCCTCTCTCGACCGCTCTACCCCACTTCCACTCTCTGTTTGGTTTCCCAGCTCTCCCCTCTCTCGACCTCTCTACCCCACTTCCACTCTCTGTTTGGTTTCCCAGCTCTCCCCTCTCTCGACCTCTCTACCCCACTTCCACTCTCTGTTTGGTTACCCAGCTCTCCCCTCTCTCGACCGCTCTACCCCACTTCCACTCTCTGTTTGGTTTCCCAGCTCTCCCCTCTCTCGACCGCTCTACCCCACTTCCACTCTCTGTTTGGTTACCCAGCTCTCCCCTCTCTCGACCTCTCTACCCCACTTCCACTCTCTGTTTGGTTACCCAGCTCTCCCCTCTCTCGACCTCTCTACCCCACTTCCACTCTCTGTTTGGTTACCCAGCTCTCCCCTCTCTCGACCTCTCTACCCCACTTCCACTCTCTGTTTGGTTTCCCAGCTCTCCCCTCTCTCGACCTCTCGACCCCACTTCCACTCTCTGTTTGGTTTCCCAGCTCTCCCCTCTCTCGACCTCTCTACCCCACTTCCACTCTCTGTTTGGTTACCCAGCTCTCCCCTCTCTCGACCTCTCTACCCCACTTCCACTCTCTGTTTGGTTTCCCAGCTCTCCCCTCTCTCGACCTCTCTACCCCACTTCCACTCTCTGTTTGGTTTCCCAGCTCTCCCCTCTCTCGACCCCACTTCCACTCTCTGTTTGGTTTCCCAGCTCTCCGCTCTTTCTCCTAACCCGTCATGACATATCAGTTTTATCCCCTATCAGTACTTCTAGGGCTATTCTGCTTTGAAGTTGCTGTTAGGTAAAGGTGGTGGTGGTGGTGGGTTGTTTAAAACTGACCATGTCAGATCAATATAACTACACTGGTTACAAGATGTTGTTGTAAAACAGACCTTAGATCAGTGCCTCTAGGGGAGGTGTTATATTTAGGGGAGGTGTTATTCTACTCGGCTTCAAGGGAGGAAGGTTAGATGCATTTGACTTCTTCAAATGAAGACATACTGTATTTGGGCCTGTAGTTATTTAGGGTCTGAGCTGTTTCCTGTAGAATCAGGAAGTTGATCCGTAACATCAGATTCTCAAAAACAGCACTGTACGTCTCCGTTTTTAGACTCCAATCAACCGCTCTCTCAACTGTGTGTGCATTCATGTTTGTGTGCTCTCCGGGAGTGTGTGTGTGTGTGTGTGTGTGTGTAGGCCTCTGTGTGTTTCTCATGCGCGTTCTGCAGAAGTGTGTGTGTGAGCTCTCTAGTCAGTGTCTTGCCTTGACAGGATTTGGAGACAGAGAGAGAGAGAGAGAGGCAACTGTTGGTCATAACTCTCTGTATCCTCCGATGGACAGAGTTTCACTTCGACTGTTCTAATGAAGACACTAACTATGGCTAATTGGAGTCTAGTGGTTGAGACCCAAACATTGACTGTGAGGTAACATGACAGAGTGGCTATCTGAACCTCTGCCATAGAGGACAAAGTTAACCAACTCAAAGTTCTTTAGATGGATCGCTATTGAGTTATGGAAGAGTATTATATATTAAAGAGCATGATTGCTGACGTAATCTATCTGTGGCAATGACTTGTGAGAAGGGTCTTGGGGTAAGTAACTCCGTTAATTCCAGCCAGTCTTACTATCTTACCTAATTGGTTACGTCTGATATAACTTCACATCCGTCTGTGTGTCTCTCTCTCTCTGTGTCTCCCCAATACTGACCCCTCTAAGCCCCCTCACCCCAATTACCCCACCCCATGTCCCTATAATGGGATCAGATGGGATCTGAGGGAGTAATCCTAGATTCCCAACACTCACAGACTATAAGGAATAAAATGAACCGGTGTAGGGTCAGATTTGAACCACCATCTCCCCTACACACGTCCACACACGCACGCTCGCACACACACATGCATGCATGCACACTCGTACGCACACACACAAGGTAATACACACTCAAATGTACACACTCATTCCCAGGGCTCACTTGTCAATCTCAATGTGACTACACAGATTATACTTAAGAATAGTAGATTCTGAGTCACAGATTCTATTAAAGGATTAATCTTTTTTTAAACGTTTTTTATTCCAGTCCAGACGTTTTGCGTTCTAATCTGTGAACTTTGACGTTCTAAAACAACAACAAACATAAACAACAACAACTGTATGTATTAGTATGGTGACAGACTCAATTAAAAAACAGAAATATCACATTTACATAAGTATTCAGACCCTTTACTCAGTACTTTGTTGAAGCATCTTTTGGCAACGATTACAGCCTAGAGTCTTCTTGGGTATAAAGCTACAAGCTTGGCACACCTGCATTTGGGGAGTTTCTCCCATTCTTCTCTGCAGATCCTCTCAAGCTCTGTCAGGTTGGTTAGGGAGCGTCGCTGCACAGCTATTTTCAGGTCTCTCCAGAGATGTTAGATTGGGTCCAAGTCCGGGCTCTCGCTGGGCCACTCAAGGACATTCAGAGACTTGTCCTGTGTGCTTAGGGTCGTTGTCCTGTTGGAAGGTGAACCTTCGACCCAGTCTGAGGTCCTGAGCGCTCTGGAGCAGGTTTTCATGAAGGATCTCTCTGTACTTTGCTCTGTTCATCTTTCTCTTGATTCTGACTAGTCTTCCAGTCCCTGCCACTGAAAACATCCCCACAGCATGATGCTGCTACCACCATGCTTCACCGTAGGGATGGTATTGGCCAGGTGATGAGCGGTGCCTGGTTTCCTCCAGACGTGACGCTTGGCATTCAGGCCAAAGAGTTCAGTCTTGGTTTCATCAGACCAGAGAATCTCGTTTCTCATGGTCTGAGAGTCCTTTAGGTGCCTTTTGGCAAACTCCAAGTGGGCTGTCATGTGCTTTTTACTGAGGAGTGGCTTCCGTCTGGAAACTCTACCATAAAGGCCTGATTGGTGGAGTGTTGCAGAGATGGTTGTCCTTCTGGAAGGTTCTCCCATCTCCACAGAGGAACTCTGGAGCTCTGTCAAAGTGAACATCCGGTTCTTGGTCACCTTCCTGACCAAGGCCCTTCTCCCCCGATTGCTCAGTTTGGCCGGGCGGCCAGCTCTAGGACGAGTCTTGGTGGTTCCAAACTTCTTCCATTTAAGAATGATGGAGTCCACTGTGTTCTTGGGGACCTTCAATGCTGCAGAAATGTTTTGGTACCCTTCCCCAGATCTGTGCCTCGACACAATCTTGTCTCGGAGCTCTATAGACAATTCCTTCGACCTCATGGCTTGGTTTTTGCTCTGACATGCACTGTCAACTGTGGGACCTTATATAGACAGGTGTGTGCCTTTCCAAATCATGTCCATTCAATTGAATTTACCACAGGTGGACTCCAATCAAGTTGTAGAAACATCTCAAGGATCACACACACATTCACACACACAGTCTTGTACAACTAACCTTGTGGGGACACACAATTCAGTCCCATTCAAAATCCTATTTTCCCTAGCCCTAACCTTAACCCTAAACCTAACCCTAGCTCCTAACCCTAAAACTAACCCTAGCTCCTAACCCTAACACTAATTCTAACCTTAACCCCACTAGAAATAGCATTTGACCTTGTGGAGACCAACAAAATGTCCCAAGTTGGTCACATTTTTGTTCGTTTGCTATTCTTGTGGGGACTTCTTGTTAAACACGTCCACAAACACACACATACACATACACACACACACATACACACACACATACACACACGGAATGCTGTGCTGCAAGAACACTAGCCGCAAGGTTACCAATGACACTACAGCACTAGTCCCCTTCCTCCTTCCTCTCATCACCCCTCCCCCCTTCTTTCCTCCCCCTCAATCCTCCCTAACCCCAACCATGACAATCACACACCCTGACCCATATTACACGTAACCAGTGCATTAGGGGACAAAAGGGTCTGTCTGTACAATAATGGAAGAGAGAGGTACAGTACAATATGGACAGAGAAAGAGAGCGAGGGATGGAGAGGGGAGACAGAAAGAGAGACACAGAGAGAGAGAGAGACAGAGACAGAGACAGAGACAGAGACAGAGACAGAGACAGAGAGAGAGAGAGAGAGAGAGAGAGAGAGAGAGAGAGAGAGAGAGAGAGAGAGAGAGAGAGAGAGAGAGAGAGAGAGAGACAGAGACACAGAGAGAGAGAGAGACACACAGAGAGTGAGAGATTCCCAAAACTTCCATAACAAAACCATCACATACAGAGAGATTAAACTGGAGAAGAGTCCCCTAAGTAAGCTGGTCCTGGGGCTCTGTTCACAAACACAAACAGACCCCACAGAGCCCCAACACAGCAACACAATTAGACCCAACCAAATCATGAGAAAACAAAAAGATAATTACTTGACACATTGGAAAGAATCTACCAAAAAACAGAGCAAACTGGAATGCCATTTGGCCCTGAACAGAGAGTGGCAGAATACCTGACCACTGTGACTGACCCAAAATGAAGGAAAGCTTTGACTATGTGCAGACTCACTGAGCATAGCCTTGCTATTGAGAGAGGATGCCATGGGCAGACCTGGCTCTCAAGAGAAGACAGGCTATGTGCACACTGCCCACAAAATGAGGTGGAAACTGAGCTGCACTTCCTAACCTCCTGCCAAATGTATGACCATATTAGAGACACAAATTTCCTCAGATTACACAGAACCACAAAGAATTCGAAAACAAATCCAATTTTGATCAACTCCCATATCTATTGGGTGAAATACAGCAGTGTGCAATCACAGCAGCAAGATTTATGACCTGTTGCCACAAGAAAAGGGCAACCAGTGAAGAACAAACACCATTGTAAATACAATCCATATTTATGTTTATTAATTTTCCCATTTGTACTTTAACTATTTGCACATTGTTACAACACTGTATATAGACATAATATGACATTTGAAATGTCTTTATTCTTTTGAAACTTTTGTGAGTGTAATGTTTACTGTTAATATTTATATTGTTTATTTTATTATCTATTTGACTTGCTTTGGCAACGTTAACATATGTTTCCCATGCCAATAAAGCCCTTTGAACTGATTTGAATTCAATTGAGAGAGAGAGAGAGAGAGAGAGAGAGAGAGAGAGAGAGAGAGAGAGAGAGAGAGAGAGAGAGAGAGAGAGATAGAGAGACAGAGAGAGAGAGAGAGAGAGACAGAGAGAGAGAGAGAGAGAGAGAGACAGAGAGACAGAGAGAGAGAGAGAGAGAGAGACAGAGAGACAGAGAGAGGACCGAGAGAGACAAATACAGAAGGGGGGGTGGGGGGGGGGGGGGGGGTCCAGAGGCTAGTAATACTATATCAACCATCTTATGTCCCTCCCTCCCTCCCTGCCTGCCTTCCTTCTGCTCATCAAACATAACAGTTATGACACATAGCTAAGCAAACATAATGGAGGTACTGTATCTTAAACAGACAGACTCATATCTATAATGATACAGTGTATTGTACTACTGTAAGCTTATATCTACAGAGGATTACAATTTCATATTACAAGGTGCTGCTACATAATCTTAGCCTCGTGCGAACCCTCCTTCACGTGTAGCGAAACGGAATTTAAGCTTGCGAGATCAGGATGGTTCTTGCGAGCCTAATTATAATCTGTCCGTCACCATTTTGTAACATGAATTTGACTGGATGGGGGAAAAGGATTTGATGGTATGTGTGGTAGTAGAGATGTAAAACTGTCAAATAAATGGCTTAGGAGATACTGTAAACAGACACGGACTGACAGACATTTACATTTTAAGTCATTTAGCAGACGCTCTTATCCAGAGCGACTTACAGTTAGTGAGTGAATACATTGTCATACTGGTACCCACCGTGGGAATCGAACCCACAACCCTGGCGTTGCAAACGCCATGCTCTACCAACTGAGCTACATGGGGGGGCAGACAGACAGAGACAGAAACAGACAGGACTGACTGAGAAGAAAGAGAGAGGGAGAGATGTAGACGGGAATGTTTCTATGGGGGAAACAGGAGAGAATCTTGCATCATCGCCAGCAGCCAATCAGTGGGCTCGGTTAAAATGTTCAAAGGAGTGGCCTAGCAACAGCGGTGTAAATACCAGAGCAGCCATCATTCAATCTTAGTCGGAAAGAACACGCATCTCATTAACATATTAACACCCACACACACACATACTCCGTCCTTTCTGTGTGCTGTGCAAATATCTTCCATTTAAAAAGGGAGAGAGGGTTATTGTAAACATAATTGTGGGCATAGCTGCATGACACAAATGGATAGAGCTTCCTGTATTGAAAGACATATCTACAGAAAGCGCATGCTGTACCTTCTAGACATTATGAAGCTATATTAACTGTATAACAGACTATACTTGTTGCCAGCAAATTAATATATGATAGGAGCATGGCATCGCTAACCTTATTACAGTTGAAGTCGGAAGTTTACATACACCTTAGCCAAATACATTTAAACTCAGTTTTTCACAATTCCTGACATTTAATCCTAGTAAAAAATTCCCTGTCTTAGGTCAGTTAGGATCACCACTTTATTTTAAAAATGTGAAATGTCAGAATAATAGTAGAGAGAATGATTCATTTCAGCTTTTATTTCTTTTCATCACATTCCCAGTGGGTCAGAAGTTTACATACACTCAATTAGTATTTGACAGCATTGCCTTTAAATTGTTTAACTTGGGTCAAACGTTTTGGGTAGCCTTCCACAAGTTGGGTGAATTTTGGCCCATTCCTCCTGACAGAGCTGGTGTAACTGAGTCAGGTTTGTGGGCCTCCTTTCTCGCACACAATTTTTTTCAGTTCTGCCCACACATTTTCTATAGGATTGAGGTCAGGGCTTTGTGATGGCCACTCCAATATCTTGACTATGTTGTCCTTAAGCCATTTTGCCACAACTTTGGAAGTATGCTTGGGGTCATTGTCCATTTGGAAGACCCATTTGCGACCAAGCTTTAACTTCCTGACTGATGTCTTGAGATGTTGCTTCAATATATCCACATCATTTTCCTTCCTCATGATGCCATCTATTTTGTGAAGTGCACCAGTCCCTCCTGCAGCAAAGCACCCCCACAGCATGATGCTGCCACCTCCGTGCTTCACGGTTGGAATGGTGTTCTTCGGCTTGCAAGCCTTCCCCTTTTTCCTCCAAACATAATGATGGTCATTATGGCCAAACAGTTATATTTTTGTTTCATCAGACCAGAGGACATTTCTCCAAAAGGTACGATCTTTGTCCCCACGTGCAGTTGCAAACCGTAGTCTGGCTTTTTTTATGGGCGGTTTTGGAGCAGTGGCTTCTTCCTTGCTGAGCGGCCTTTCAGGTTATGTCGATATAGGACTAATTTTACTGTGGATATAGATACTTTTGTACCTGTTTCCTCCAGCATCTTCACAGGATCCTTTGCTGTTGTTCTGGGATTGATTTGCACTTTCGCACCAAAGTACATTAATCTCTAGGAGACAGAACACATCTCCTTCCTGAGCGGTATGACGGCTGCGTGGTCCCATGGTGTTTATACTTGCGTACTATTGTTTGTACAGATAAACGTGGTACCTTCAGGCATTTGGAAATTGCTCCCAAGGATGAACCAGACTTGTGGAGGTCTACAATTTCTTTTCTGAGGTCTTGGCTGATTTCTTTTGATTTTCCCATGATGTCAAGCAAAGAGGCACTGAGTTTGAAGGTAGGCCTTGAAATACATCCACAGGTACACCTCCAATTGACTCAAATGATATCAATTAAACTCTCTGAAGCTTCTAAAGCAATTACATAATTTTCTGGAATTTTCCAAGCTGTTTAAAGGCCCAGTCAACTTAGTGTATGTAAACTTCTGACCCACTGGAATTGTGATACAGTGAATTATAAGTGAAATAATCTGTCTGTAAACAATTGTTGGAAAAATTACTTGTGTCATGCACAAAGTAGATGTCCTAACCGACTTGCCAAAACTATAGTTTGTTAACAATAATTTTGTGGAGTGGTTGAAAAACGAGTTTTAATGACTCCAATTTAAGTGTATGAAAACTTCCCGACTTCAACTGTATATAGAAACAAACATGAAAAGTTGTGATTACATTTATCACTCTCACGTGGTAATTTTTGTCAATTAAGAACCAATGATCTACCTTGTCATTATTAAAACCACATTTCGGGTAAAACAACATCAGAATCATTGAGGGGGTTCGATTAATCTCACCCGGACGCCCGTGTAGTCGTCTTTTGCACTTTCTGAAAGTTGATTGCATTCGATTTGGAACCGGGCTGCCTCCCTGAAGTGAGCCAGGTGCCCGGCTCTGTCCGACCGTGAAGTCAGCTCAAAACAAAAGTGACATAATTAAGCACGTGTAGTAATGAGTGGGATTCTGTGTTTTCACATGCAAAAGTGATTGCTTTTGATAAAAACGCTTAATCTGCCTTCCCTCCTCGCTTTCGCCCGATGACGTGACGTTTTCAACAAATCAACTGTTTTAGACTATTGCATTTTAACCAAGCAAGATAAATAAACGAACAAAATAGTTTTTCAATGAATGCTTCAAGACTGTCATTTAAATGGTCTGTCGAAATCAGTGTTTTAAGAACAGGGTTCGTAATGTAATGGCTAGGTACCGCCTGTGTATCTGAAGATTGTGGGTTTGCCTCCCAGAGGGTTCATTTTGACAATTATTTAGTTCATAGTTTTGACAGCCCCCTACCGACACACAAACAAACCTATTTTCATTTAATTAATTAGGTGGCTCTTTAAAAGAGCCTTTGGGTTCGTGAAGTGGCAGTAAGTGTGGTGGTGGGTCCTACTGCGAGCGTCTTGCTAGAACGGAGGAGAGACCAGCTCTCAGACTCTCAAGGAAGAAAGAGGTTGTTGCCCTCATCGGTGAGATGCACGCCATCCCTAAAGTTCTGGCCAGGGACACGGTGCTTTATGGCAGAGTGGCAGATTGTGGTAATGCGCCTGTCACGGAGAAATGCAAGCTGGCCCACGTGGAACTGACAAACGATGTATGCCATATTACCGCCACACCGACAGTCATGAGTCATGACTGCGGTAAAATTCCACGTGACCGTTGAGTCACGGGAATCTCCTGTTATGCACTCTGGACATGCTTTGGTACTAGCCAACATGCTAGCTCCCATCAGGTCCTAATGGCCTGGTACTCAGCGCTCTATTGTGCCTCTAACCACTCTGACACCAATGCAAATGCAATCGAAAATCACATCAAACACTTATCATCAAAACAGTATCCTGCTTTTAAAACTCACCTCACTGTGATGATCAATTTGAAGCGGGTTGAAACTGAGTGTAAAACATGGTCTTTGTGGATGTTTTTGTTTCAAAGCCTAACACAACGAAACGGACAGCGCTTTCTAAGGTGATGATTAATTCAAAATACCCATAAGCCTATTAGAGTTTATGCATATGCATAGGCTTATGAGCCCAAGTCAGAAAAAACCTGAATAAAAATTATGATTTTGCCTCATACAATACATAGCCAACTGCATACTACACAGGGCAGAAAAACATAAAATAAAACCGATTTAAGAGGTCTTTGGTACTTAGTTGGTAAATTCATAAATTAAAGTAATCGCCTTTGAGTGTGGACTGTATTATTATGCATATTGGATGGACTGGATACCTCATGATCCTCTTCAAAATGTCTATCCATGAGTCTGGGAGAGAACATATAGCCCTAGGCAATGCTGTTTGTTTCATTGATTGTGCAGGGCGGCTTACAGGTAGCCTACGATTACAGTGAATTTGTATTTGATTTTGAATAGCCTACTAATAGCGATTGTTTTATATTTTCATAATTAATTGGCTGGTACATTACCTTCAACTATACAGAATAATCTCACCACCGTGCGTTTCCATCTCCTCCTCTCTCCTTTATTCCTTTCTCTAGCGTGCAGAGAGAGGGGCTGTCAACAGTTTAGTGAAATATGTTTAGTTGCGAAAACATGTTACTATCGATTTCCCAAATGAAGCACTGGGTAGCTGGAGGAACAGGGTTGGAGAGCCCATGGCATACAGAGTACTGGGTAGCTGGAGGAACAGGGTTGGAGAGCCCATGGCATACAGAGTACTGGGTAGCTGCAGGAACAGGGTTGGAGAGCCCGTGGCATACAGAGTACTGGGTAGCTGCAGGAACAGGGTTGGAGAGCCCATGGCATACAGAGTACTGGGTAGCTGGAGGAACAGGGTTGGAGAGCCCATGGCATACAGAGTACTGGGTAGCTGGAGGAACAGGGTTGGAGAGCCCATGGCATACAGAGTACTGGGTAGCTGGAGGGACAGGGTTGGAGAGCCCATGGCATACAGCCACCTGAGCTGTTAAACAATACCTGAGCTGTTAAACAAGACCTGAGCTGTTCATCAAGACCTGCGCTGTTCAACAAGACCTGAGCTGTTCATCAAGACCTGAGCTGTTCAACAAGACCTGAGCTGTTCAACAAGACCATAACTAGTAGAATCAGGTGTAGTAAAACTGGGCTTGAACAAAAAAGCCTGCATTAACCTGTAGCTTGTCAAGAGCAATTGTGGCCATCCCTGAATTGTATTTCTAAAGTTGAATATATCTGATGAATGTATATTTGGTTGTACATTTTATATTCAGCGATAACTCACTTTTGTTTGCAGGTAATGCCTTTCTTCAGTAAACTTTAAGGTACATTTTAATGTAAATAGTTAATGGATTTATGTTGGTTATTTGTGTGTTTTCCAGGAGCCTGCACGATTGTCGTTGAGAGATCAGGGATTTATTCCCAGTTTACTCCATATTGGCTTAAATGGGTTTCTGGTTTTTCACTTCCCTCTGGAAAATCAGCAGTTAATATTAACTAAATACTAACAATGACATTATTTCTGTTAACATTTATCATTATTGTTTACTTTTACTTAACTTGTTTTGCTGTTATGCATTTTATAATGTTGGATAATAATATATAATATTATTTTATTTATTTTATTATAAACAGGGCTGTTTGACCCCTGAATGCTGATTGGTTGAAAGCCGTGGTGTATCAGATCGTATACCACTGGTATGACATATATATACACTGATCAAAAAAATGAAGGGAACACTAAAATAACACATCCTAGATCTGAATGAATGAAATAATCTTATTAAATACTTTTTTCTTTACATACAGTGGGGAGAACAAGTATTTGATACACTGCCGATTTTGCAGGTTTTCCTACTTACAAAGCATGTAGAGGTCTGTAATTTTTTATCATAGGTACACATCAACTGTGAGAGACATAATCTAAAACAAAAATCCAGAAAATCATATTGTATGATTTTTAAGTAATTAATTTGCATTTTATTGCATGACATAAGTATTTGATCACCTACCAACCAGTAAGAAATCCGGCTCTCACAGACCTGTTAGTTTTTCTTTAAGAAGCCCTCCTGTTCTCCACTCATTACCTGTATTAACTGCACCTGTTTGAACTCGTTACCTGTATAAAAGACACCTGTCCACACACTCAATCAAACAGACTCCAACCTCTCCACAATGGCCAAGACCAGAGAGCTGTGTAAGGACATCAGGGATAAAATTGTAGACCTGCACAAGGCTGGGATGGGCTACAGGACAATAGGCAAGCAGCTTGGTGAGAAGGCAACAACTGTTGGCGCAATTATTAGAAAATGGAAGAAGTTCAAGATGACGGTCAATCACCCTCGGTCTGGGGCGCCATGCAAGATCTCACCTCGTGGGGCATCAATGATCATGAGGAAGGTGAGGGATCAGCCCAGAACTACACGGCAGGACCTGGTCAATGACCTGAAGAGAGCTGGGACCACAGTCTCAAAGAAAACCATTAGTAACACACTACGCCGTCATGGATTAAAATCCTGCAGCGCACGCAAGGTCCCCCTGCTCAAGCCAGCGCATGTCCAGGCCCGTCTGAAGTTTACCAATGACCACCTGGATGATCCAGAGGAGGAATGGGAGAAGGTCATGTGGTCTGATGAGACAAAAATAGAGCTTTTTGGTCTAAACTCCACTCGCCGTGTTTGGAGGAAGAAGAAGGATGAGTACAACCCCAAGAACACCATCCCAACCGTGAAGCATGGAGGTGGAAACATCATTATTTGGGGATGGTTTTCTGCAAAGGGGACAGGACGACTGCACCGTATTGAGGGGAGGATGGATGGGGCCATGTATCGCGAGATCTTGGCCAACAACCTCCTTCCCTCAGTAAGAGCATTGAAGATGGGTCGTGGCTGGGTCTTCCAGCATGACAACGACCTGAAACACACAGCCAGGGCAACTAAGGAGTGGCTCTGTAAGAAGCATCTCAAGGTCCTGGAGTGGCCTAGCCAGTCTCCAGACCTGAACCCAATAGAAAATCTTTGGAGGGAGCTGAAAGTCCGTATTGCCCAGCAACAGCCCCGAAACCTGAAGGATCTGGAGAAGGTCTGTATGGAGGAGTGGGCCAAAATCCCTGCTGCAGTGTGTGCAAACCTGGTCAAGACCTACAGGAAACGTATGATCTCTGTAATTGCAAACAAAGGTTTCTGTACCAAATATTAAGTTCTGCTTTTCTGATGTATCAAATACTTATGTCATGCAATAAAATGCAAATTAATTACTTAAAAATCATACAATGTGATTTTCTGGATTTTTGTTTTAGATTCCGTCTCTTGCAGTTGAAGTGTACCTATGATAAAAACTACAGACCTCTACATGCTTTGTAAGTAGGAAAACCTGCAAAATCGTCAGTGTGTCAAATACTTGTTCTCCCCACTGTAGTTGAATGTGCTGACAACAAAGTCACACAAAAATGATCAATGGAAATCAAATGTATCAACCCATGGAGGTCTGGATTTGGAGTCACCCTCAAAATTAAAGTGGAAAACCACACTACAGGCTGATCCAACTTTGATGTAATGTCCTTAAAACAAGTCAAAATGAGGCTCAGTAGTGTGTGTGGCCTCCACGTGCCTGTATGACCTCCCTACAATGCCTGGGCATGCTCCTGATGAGGTGGCGGATGGTCTCCTGAGGGATCTCCTCCCAGACCTGGAATAAAGCATCCGCCAACTCCTGGACAGTCTGTGGTGCAACTTGGCGTTGGTGGATGGAGCGAGACATGATATCCCAGATGTGCTCAATTGGATTCAGGTCTGGGGAACGGGCAGGCCAGTCCATAGCATCAATGCCTTCCTCTTGCAGGAACTGCTGACACACTCCAGCCACATGAGGTCTAGCATTGTCTTGCATTAGGAGAAACCCAGGGCCAACCGCACCAGCATATGGTCTCACAAGGGGGCTGAGGATCTCATCTCGGTACCTAATGGCAGTCAGGCTACCTCTGGCGAGCACATGGAGGGCTGTGCGGCCCCCCAAAGAAATGCCACCCCACACCATAACTGACCCACCGCCAAACCGGTCATGCTGGAGGATGTTGTAGGCAGCAGAACGTTCTCCACGGTGTCTCCATGTCACGATCGTTACCGGAAGACACGGACCAAGCCGCAGCGTGATAAGCGTACATCTTTAATGTGTACTTAACAACAACAAAACAACAAACCAACGATACGTGAAGTTCTGAGGTTATACACAACAAACCTTTACGGAACAAGATCCCACATCTAACTGGTGCCAACAGGCTGCCTAAGTATGGTCCCCAATCAGAGACAACGAGCTACAGCTGCCTCTGATTGGGAACCACCCTGGCCAACATAGATCTAAACGATCTAGAACAAAACATAGAAAACTAAACAATGAAACCTACACACCCTGGCTCAACATTAAATAGTCCCCAGAGCCAGGGCGTGACACTCCAGACTCTGTCACGTCTGCTTTCATCTGTGAAGAGCACAGGGCGCCAGTGGCGAATTTGCCAATCTTGGTGTTCTCAGGCAAATGCCAAACGTCCTGCACGGTGTTGGGCTGTAAGCACAACCCCCACCTGTGGACGTCGGGCCCTCATACCACCCTCATGGAGTCTGTTTCTGACCGTTTGAGCAGACACATGCACATTTGTGGCCTGCTGGAGGTCATTTTGCAGGTCTCTGGCAGTGCTCCTCCTGCTCCTCCTTGCACAAAGGCGGAGGTAGCAGTCCTGCTGCTGGGTTGTTGCCCTCCTATGGCCTCCTCCACGTCTCCTGATGTACTGGCCTGTCTCCTGGTAGCGCCTCCATGCTCTGGACACTACGCTGACAGACACAGCAAACCTTCTTGCCACAGCTCGCATTGATGTGCCATCCTGGATGAGCTGCACTACCTGAGCCACTTGTGTGGGTTGTAGACTCCGTCTCATGCTACCACTAGAGTGAAAGCACCGCCAGCATTCAAAAGTGACCAAAACATCAGCCAGGAAGCATAGGAACTGAGAAGTGGTCTGTGGTCACCACCTGCAAAACCACTCTTTTATTGTGGGTGTCTTGCTAATTGCCTATAATTTCCACCTGTTGTCTATTCCATTTGCACAACAGCATGTGAAATGTATTGTCAATCAGTGTTGCTTCCTAAGTGGACAGTTTGATTTCACAGAAGTGTGATTGACATGGAGTTACATTGTGTTGTTTAAGTGTTCCCTTAATTTTTTTGAGCAGTGTATATATATATATATATATTTTTTGCGGTTCTAATTACGTCGGTAACCAGTTTATGATAGCAATAAGGCACCTTGAGTATGAATCAGGCTGTTTGAGAAGGTTTGAATCCTAAGCAACCTGCCTAAACATAGTTTGAAGTACAATATCAACATGGCTGCTGTAGTAGGTCAAAGCTGTGTGCTGGAAAACCTTGGTAGAGCATGGGTGGAATAGGCATTGTGGTGCTCATGTGAATTTCAGCTTCAGACCAAAGCCTAGTCTCACTTAAAACATTTTTTTTTTGATAATACCATTTAGCAGATGCTTTTATCCAAAGTGACTTAGTCATGTGTGCATACATTTTACATATGGGTGGTCCCGGGAATCAAACTAACTATCCTGGCGTTGCAAGCATATTGCTCTACCAACTGAGCTATGTGGTTGATTACATTTTAGTCATTTAGCAGACACTCTTATCCAGAGCGACTTACAGTTAGTGAGTGCATACATTTTCATACTGGCCCCCCCCCCCGTGGGAAACGAACCCACAACCCTGGCGTTGCAAGCGCCATGCTCTACCAACTGAGCTACACGGGATTACAGAGATAATTACAGATATAGAAGGAGCTTATAGAGAGGAACATAGATTGTATTTCTCCTGAGTATAGAGAGGAACATAGATTGTATTTCTCCTGATTGTGATTCTCCTGAGTGGCGCAGTGGTCTAAGGCACTGCTTTGCAGTGCTAACTGTGCCACTAGAGATCCTGGT
>NW_028156528.1:0-50818 GCF_964263955.1 Coregonus lavaretus
TCAGCTGTTATACCTTCATGGAACATTTTGGGATCTTTATGGTGCAAAATGGCCTTTTACAATAAGGGTCTCTTTACAAGAAGTTTATAAAGGGTTTATAATTAGTTTATTAATGGTTAATGAATCATTTATAAATGCGTAAGTCTCTGATGGAAATGTGTTTGGTCCTGCAGCAAGCGCTTAATGCCACAATGGTGGTCCGTCACGAAGCGTCTCCAGCTGGGGACCAGTCAGGAGGCTCCCAGCCAGACCACCCTACCCAGCCCTGTAGAAGAGGCTCCCAGCCAGACCACCCTACCCAGCCCTGTAGAAGAGGCTCCCAGCAGATCACCCTACCCAGCCCCTGTAGAAGAGGCTCCCAGCCAGACCACCCTACCCAGCCCTGTAGAAGAGGCTCCCAGCCAGATCACCCTACCCAGCCCCTGTAGAAGAGGCTCCCAGCCAGATCACCCTACCCAGCCCCTATAGAAGAGGCTCCCAGCCAGACCACCCTACCCAGCCCTGTAGAAGAGGCTCCCAGCCAGATCACCCTACCCAGCCCCTGTAGAAGAGGCTCCCAGCCAGACCACCCTACCCAGCCCTGTAGAAGAGGCTCCCAGCCAGATCACCCTACCCAGCCCCTGTAGAAGAGGCTCCCAGCCAGATCACCCTACCCAGCCCCTATAGAAGAGGCTCCCAGCCAGACCACCCTACCCAGCCCTGTAGAAGAGGCTCCCAGCCAGATCACCCTACCCAGCCCCTGTAGAAGAGGCTCCCAGCCAGATCACCCTGCCCAGCCCCTGTAGAAGAGGCTCCCAGCCAGACCACCCTACCCAGCCCCTGTAGAAGAGGCTCCCAGCCAGCCAGACCACCCTACCCAGCCCTGTAGAAGAGGCTCCCAGCCAGACCACCCTACCCAGCCCTGTAGAAGAGGCTCCCAGCCAGACCACCCTACCCAGCCCTGTAGAAGAGGCTCCCAGCCAGACCACCCTACCCAGCCCTGTAGAAGAGGCTCCCAGCCAGACCACCCTACCCAGCCCTGTAGAAGAGGCTCCCAGCCAGACCACCCTACCCAGCCCTGTAGAAGAGGCTCCCAGCCAGACCGCCCTACCCAGCCCTGTAGAAGAGGCTCCCAGCCAGACCACCCTACCCAGCCCTGTAGAAGAGGCTCCCAGCCAGATCACCCTACCCAGCCCCTGTAGAAGAGGCTCCCAGCCAGACCACCCTACCCAGCCCTGTAGAAGAGGCTCCCAGCCAGACCACCCTACCCAGCCCTGTAGAAGAGGCTCCCAGCCAGATCACCCTACCCAGCCCTGTAGAAGAGGCTCCCAGCCAGATCACCCTACCCAGCCCCTGTAGAAGAGGCTCCCAGCCAGACCACCCTACCCAGCCCTGTAGAAGAGGCTCCCAGCCAGACCACCCTACCCAGCCCCTGTAGAAGACACCTGCTGCTGCCTGAGGAACACACAGGTCAATGGCTCCCAGCACTACCCATCAGGATGACAAGTAGTGGAATAGCAAAACAACTGTCTCACTTACTAAAACTATGATAGTTCTGCCTCACTAGAACTAGTAACGTTTGAGTCTGACATGGAATATCCTGCCTAACCCTAACCTGTCATAAATGTATTTACTGACACAATATCCTCCCTACCCCCAATTCAGTAGTGGTCTTCAGTGAGGTGCACAGCTGCATGTTTCTGTCCTCCATGACTGGGAAAGGCCCAGAAGACCCTACATCCATCTCATTAGATCAGAACAGTATGGATCATCAGTGATTCATATTTCTGGTTTACATCCCAAAATATATTGTGTTCATTGTTTTCACAGCCCTTTATGTGATGAGAACAAGGACAGGTGTCACATGATGGATTAAAGATGTTTGCAGAATTTTACATAGTGATTCCCAACTTGACTTCTTTGACACATGCTATACAGTGGCTTGCGAAAGTGTTCAACCCCCTTGGCATTTTTCCTATTTTGTTGCCTTACAACCTGGAATTAAAATTGAGTTTTTGTGGGTTTGTATCATTTGATTTACACAACATGCCTACCACTTTGAAGATGCAAAATCATTTTTTTTGTGAAACAAACAAGAAATAAGACAAATAAACACAACACTTGAGCGTGCATAACTATTCACCCCCCCAAAGTCAATACTTTGTAGAGCCACCTTTTGCAGCAATTACAGCTGCAAGTCTCTTGGGGTATGTCTCTATAAATTTGGCACATCTAGCCACTGGGATTGTTGCCCATTCTTCAAGGCAAAACTGCTCCAGCTCCTTCAAGTTAGATGGGTTCCGCTGGTGTACAGCAATCTTTAAGTCATACCACAGATTCTCAATTGGATTGAGGTCTGGGCTTTGACTAGGCCATTCCAAGACATTTAAATGCTTCCCCTTAAACCACTCAAGTGTTGCTTTAGCAGTATGCTTAGGGTCATTTTCCTGCTGGAAGGTGAACCTCCGTCCTAGTCTCAAATCTCTGGAAGACTGAAACAGGTTTCCCTCAAGAATTTCCCTGTATTTAGCGCCATCCATCAAAACTTCAATTCTGACCAGTTTCCCAGTCCCTGCCGATGAAAAACGGATGGTGTTCTCGGGGTGATGAGAGGTGTTGGGTTTGCGCCAGACATTGTGTTTTCCTTCATGGCCAAAAAGTTCAATTTTAGTCTCATCTGACCAGAGTACTTTGCATAGGCAGGATACCCAGGATGTAGACCACAGTTATCTAGCTGCTGTGGTGATGGTAGTAATACTGGAGGATGTCCTGGGTAAACCCCAGGATGTAGACCACAGTTATCTAGCTGCTGTGGTGATGGTAGTAATACTGGAGGATGTCCTGGGTAAACCCCAGGATGTAGACCACAGTTATCTAGCTGCTGTGGTGATAGTAGTAATACTGGAGGATGTCCTGGGTAAACCCCAGGATGTAGACCACAGTTATCTAGCTGCTGTGGTGATGGTAGTAATACTGGAGGATGTCCTGGGTAAACCCCAGGATGTAGACCACAGTTATCTAGCTGCTGTGGTGATGGTAGTAATACTGGAGGATGTCCTGGGTAAACCCCAGGATGTAGACCACAGTTATCTAGCTGCTGTGGTGATGGTAGTAATACTGGAGGATGTCCTGGGTAAACCCCAGGATGTAGACCACAGTTATCTAGCTGCTGTGGTGATGGTAGTAATACTGGAGGATGTCCTGGGTAAACCCCAGGATGTAGACCACAGTTATCTAGCTGCTGTGGTGATGGTAGTAATACTGGAGGATGTCCTGGGTAAACCCCAGGATGTAGACCACAGTTATCTAGCTGCTGTGGTGATGGTAGTAATACTGGAGGATGTCCTGGGTAAACCCCAGGATGTAGACCACAGTTATCTAGCTGCTGTGGTGATGGTAGTAATACTGGAGGATGTCCTGGGTAAACCCCAGGATGTAGACCACAGTTATCTAGCTGCTGTGGTGATGGTAGTAATACTGGAGGATGTCCTGGGTAAACCCCAGGATGTAGACCACAGTTATCTAGCTGCTGTGGTGATGGTAGTAATACTGGAGGATGTCCTGGGTAAACCCCAGGATGTAGACCACAGCATATAGAGTTAGTATATATTTTAGGCCTTATCTATTGAGATTCACCAATGTCCCCCTTTCTGAGAATATGAATACACCAACAAAAGGTTGGTTGAACCTCACAAAGCAGTCGGTCTATGAAGGAACAATATGTTTCTCTCATGATATTTTGACTATCAGGGAGGGATTCAACAGTCTTAGTCAAGGGTTTCATAAAATGTGTTTTTATTTAATCAGGTACTTTTTCATATAGTACATTAACTGTTCTCACACACACACACACACACACACACACACACACACACACACACACACACACACACACACACACACACACACACACACACACACACACACACACACACACACACACACACACACACACACACACACACACACACACACACACACACACACACACACAGATACTTGTTAATATGGTTTATGAGGACAATCAGTTTATAACATGGTTTATGGGGACACACCTTTCCCATGGTCCTATCAATGAAATGTAATGTTTTATGTAGAAGACACATCTGACTTCAGATTGGTTCATAGGATCATACTGAAGTAACATGTCTGTAAACACATGAGTTGATAGAATTCTCCTCACTCCTACTCTTGAGGGCGGCTGGATGGAGGGCAACTTCAACCTGAAAACAAACACATATTGTCCACATACCCTCTCAGGTTGTACAACGCATTTAACACAACAGTTGTTTGGAACAAAATATTGACCCAACCGTTGTGTCAAATGCTTTGTATATCAGTGGTACAACCTGAGTCTGTATGGGGCCATTAAGGGGAAAATGACACTGAGTATAAAGCTGGAATTTCAATCAAATTGAGATGTATAAAGTCCCACATGATGCAGCAGCTATGCATCAGCACACTGAACCCTCAACCTCTGACCCCTGATTGAGAGAAGAACCCAACAGTCTGCCTCCAGTTTGACCATCATCTCCTCCAGTCTGACAACAGGAACTTCCTACCACAACCAATCATCACAACCTCTGAAAGAAAAACACGCCCCTCACACAAACTCAGACCCGTCAGAGCAAGAACTGAACGATGTCCAAGATCATCCATCCCCTACATGACTCAATTACTGAACGATGTCAAAGATCATCCATCCCCTACATGACTCAATTACTGAACGATGTCCAAGATCATCCATCCCCTACATGACTCAATTACTGAACGATGTCCAAGATCATCCATCCCCTACATGACTCAATTACTGAACGATGTCCAAGATCATCCATCCCCTACATGACTCAATTACTGAACGATGTCCAAGATCATTTGTATTATATTATATGATAATATATTATATCCATAGGCTACACTCAGTATAGTGTTAATGATGACTTTCAGCTAATTATCTTCAGTTTGGTCCATAGTGAATACGACTCAGGTCTCTATGGAAACATCAATGTAAATTCACCTTAGGTTTTTACTCCTCACTTTCCCTTCCAGATCCATAGGGCTTTGCTGCCCCCTGCTGGAGACTGGAGCACAAGGCAGTCCCTGGCTTTCTTTGGGCAGCTGGAGGATGAGGCCCTCCTCACCTGTTGTGACGGGTCCAACAAATATCCCCTGGTGAAGGCAGGGTCCTATCTCATCCAACGCTTCAATGACTCTTATGGGAGGCAGTGAGCATTTCCCATGTTAAGCTATGGGATTAATTGTACAGCATTGGATTGGTGTTGGCATGGGGTAGAGGGAGTTTACATATACCAGTAATTTCCTTTTAAATCCATGAAGGGAAGTGGACAAGTTCACACTTAGAAAGGAGATAATAGTTCCACACCTCATGTGTCCTGATAACTACAGGAATGGAACCATATTGAGGTTGTCTGCTTTTTATACGGTTTGATGGGAGAGAGAGAGAGAGAGAGAGAGAGAGAGAGAGAGACAGAGACACAGAGAGAGAGACAGAGACAGAGACACAGAGAGAGAGACAGAGACAGAGACAGAGACAGAGCGAGCGAGAGAGCGAGAGAGCGAGAGAGCGAGAGAGCGAGAGAGAGAGAGAGAGAGAGAGAGAGAGAGAGAGAGAGAGAGAGAGAGAGAGAGAGAGAGAGAGAGAGAGAGACGGGACATCAGGTAAAGTTCTGGAGATGAGGGAATATGTGTGCAGAAAGAAACCCTCCAGTATGGTTAACCCCAGTTAGGCCCAGTATGGACTATCAATACAAGTGACCATTTAGAATGTGACCCAGTTCAATGGGTCTTAACAGAACTGGGGGATGTCAGCCATGAAGTTGTCTAAACACAACTCTAATATAATGTGTTTGTGATTCATTGTTAATGGATTTTCCATTAGGAACACAGGGGGAAAACCTAACACAACAACACACATAACACACAACCAATAAAAACAAAGGGGGAGGAAACCACTAAAGTCATTACCATATTGTCATTTTCTAACGACAGGGAGAAAACATGTAAAATCTAGAAGACTACTTTAGATCTGGTCAGAAGAAGCCTAGTGCACTACGTAGGGAACAGGGAGAGATTTGGGACAGAGACAGTAACTCCTGGATGGAAATCTTCATTCTAATGACAGTGAGCAAATCTCCACCCTATTCCCTATGTAGTGCACTACTTTAGATCTGGTCAGAAGTAGCCTAGTGCACTACGTAGGGAACAGGGAGTCATTTGGGCCAGAGTCAGTAACTCCCCTGGGTATGAATTCTCTCTCTATCTTATCTGTCTTCTATATGATGTTCTCCTCTCCTCCTCTCTTCTCTCCTCTATTCACTCTATTCTATCATCCACACCACATGCCAGCTTCAACACAATCCATTTACAAGTTAAAGACACACCTTGGAATAAATAGCAAAGGAAAACTACTACTAGATGGATTTTTTATTTCCCATCACCATGAATCATATTTAATAACTGAACAGTAGCAGACCTAACTTCATCTGTTCCTGACTCTGGGTAGTGGATTAAAAAGACCATCAATCTCCAATGATATTAAAGTACAATTCTGAACATTACTGATATACTGAGTGACAAGTCAAGATATCTGCTGGGTTTTTATTGTTTTGTTAATAGCACCACCTGCTGGACAGGTTTAATGTTGCTTGACTGAGCAGTATGGGAGAATAAAAGATGCCAAACTTAGGGCCGGTTTCCCGGATATCTCCATTGAACATGCTTTTTAGTCTAGGACTAGGCTTCATCTGTGTCCGGGAAACCGGCCCATATAGTTCAATTAGCAAGTAAGTAACACTACCTGTTCCATGATACTGAGGAAAATGACATTGAGACAGAGAACCAATTGAGAAAACATTTCAATGGTTCTGAATGACAACCAACATACATTAACAGCATACATCATGATTAATGTAAATGTAGCCAATTAAAACATTGCATTTGATAAAAATACATTAAGTTTTAATTAAACTCTGAAGATTAAATCAGTCAGACAAAAAATAATTGTACAGAAAAACAGAGTATTATATCTGGGGACCATCACCACCTGCATGACTAGTATCTATGTGGACCCTACTACAGTTTAATCAGCTCAGCTATAGACTACACCAGCATGACTAGTATCTATGTGGACCCTACTACAGTTTAACCAGCTCAGCTATAGACTACACCAGCATGACTAGTATCTATGTGGACCCTACTACAGTTTAACCAGCTCAGCTATAGACTACACCAGCATGACTAGTATCTATGTGGACCCTACTACAGTTTAACCAGCTCAGCTATAGACTACACCAGCATGACTAGTATCTATGTGGACCCTACTACAGTTTAACCAGCTCAGCTATAGACTACACCAGCATGACTAGTATCTATGTGGACCCTACTACAGTTTAACCAGCTCAGCTATAGACTACACCAGCATGACTAGTATCTATGTGGACCCTACTACAGTTTAACCAGCTCAGCTATAGACTACACCAGCATGACTAGTATCTATGTGGACCCTACTACAGTTTAACCAGCTCAGCTATAGACTACACCAGCATGACTAGTATCTATGTGGACCCTACTACAGTTTAACCAGCTCAGCTATAGACTACACCAGCATGACTAGTATCTATGTGGACCCTACTACAGTTTAACCAGCTCAGCTATAGACTACACCAGCATGACTAGTATCTATGTGGACCCTACTACAGTTTAACCAGCTCAGCTATAGACTACACCAGCATGACTAGTATCTATGTGGACCCTACTACAGTTTAACCAGCTCAGCTATAGACTACACCAGCATGACTAGTATCTATGTGGACCCTACTACAGTTTAACCAGCTCAGCTATAGACTACACCAGCATGACTAGTATCTATGTGGACCCTACTACAGTTTAACCAGCTCAGCTATAGACTACACCAGCATGACTAGTATCTATGTGGACCCTACTACAGTTTAACCAGCTCAGCAGTCCCAGTCCCAGAGAGCCAAAACCCAGGATAGAGGGGCTGAGTGAATGTGGTCTGGACTCTGTGGAGGAGGGTCATTGTGTCAGAGACACTGTAGAAGGACAGAGTACCTGCCTTGTGATCCAGGTACACTCCTACTCTGGAGGACTGAGGGCCTGATACTTTAGTCCTAACATTATTGTGTCTGAACCAATAACCACCACTATAACACTGTAAACTCCAGGACTTGTTATTGAATCCAAATGCACCATCTGTCCCTGTTCTGCTGATGTCTTTATATGAGACTGCTGTATAAACATCCCCCCCACTCCACTCCACCTCCCAGTAACAGCGTCCAGACAGACCCTCTCTACACAGAACCTGAGAGTAGTTGGTGAATCTGTCTGGATGAACAGGATATGGTTGGACTTGGCCTGTATAGGTCACCTTTCTGTTCCCTTCAGACAGAGAGAGGCGTGTGCCTGCTGTGTTTGGGTCCAGTGTGAGCTGACAGGAATCTGGGAGAAGAGCAGAGCAGAGACCAATGAGGGGAGTTAGAACAATAAGTGAAGTCAGATACTGTATCTACCCTGTCTTTGATTAGAGCACAGCAGAGATCAAATCAGAGAAATATGAGGAGTCAGATAGATACCCAGTCTTTGATTAGATCTACTATTGCTATATATTTCTAGAGGGATTGTTAGGAGTGTCAGTAAAAAGAGACTGTTAGTTACTTCAGAATAAAGAGACTCACATTGTAAGAACTGTTCTCTGGTCTTGGGCTCTGGAGGCAGTACAACATCCACTATATTCACTACAGACACACAAACACATTCACAGAGAGAGGGAATGTTATCATCACACCATATTCCACATGTATATGACTAGTAGGGAACTTTCAATGGTCTAAAGTTGATGTTCTTATTATTTTCAACACACCTGTAGTGGAGATCTTGGTCCATTCTCCTTTAAGGACGTCTTCTAGTTTCTCTCTCAGTTCAGACACAGTCTTACTCACATCTCCAAAGTACTGAAGAGGACGGACAACGATGCTGGGTAAGTCTGAAGATACAATGGTACCGGAGAGAGACTGATAACTCTGGAGGAGAGAGAGAGAGAGAGAGAACAGAACCAAATGATTGAGAGTTTCATATTAAGTTAATTTCATATCACATGTAACAAGGCAGTTGAGTTACCTGGAGGAAATGGATGTGATCCTCTGTGTGTGAGAGCTGCTCCAGCTCAGTGCTTCTCTTCCTCAGCTCAGCTATCTCCTGCTCCAGTTGCTCCAGGAGTCCTTCAGCTTGACTCACTTGAGCCTTCTCTTGAGCTCTGATCAGCTCCTTCACCTCAGAGCGCCTTCTCTCAATGGAGCGGATCAGCTCGGTAAAGATCTTATCACTGTCCTCCACTGCTGCCTGTGCAGAGCGCTGTTAAGAGAGAGAGAGAGAGAGAGAGAGAGAGAGAGAGAGAGAGACTTGTCTTACTTTAATGAGCCATCCTCATTACACTAACACCCCCACCCCTAAAAGCACATTGCGTGCCACCACAACCTCCACACAATCACATTATCCAGTACCCAACACCACAGTACAATACACCAACCAGCACCACATTCCAACCGTCCATCCAACCCCTCCTCTCCAGCCGTACAGACAGCCCCCCTGAGCCACCATACCTCCTGAAACATCTCCACACTGTTGATCATTTTGTACAACTCAAACTCAACCCTAAGGCGTCAACAGTAATGGCATTACCCTGGCAACACAGAAAAAACATGATGAACAGTCTGTCATTGCAGAAAACGGACACCCCTCCCCAACTCCCAGGTCAACCCGAGCCAACCAGCTATTGGTGTCCAGGGCTCCATGTAATACCCTCCACTGGACGACCCCTGACCTTTCCAGCACTGGGAGCTTATAGAGCCCCTCCACCTATACCCTGCCATGCTCTCAGCCCCCACAACCCCCTGCCACTGATGCCCCTTCACTCCCACTAAGCTCAGAGTGTTAAAAGTCAGTAAGTCCTCCGGACTCTCCTGCCAGTCCCCAGTCTCTGCTGTCACTTGCAGTGGTGGAAACGGTGGTGGCCCCTCCTCAGGCTGCTCCAGCCCTCAGTACTGCAGCATAGAAATCAGACCCCTGCTTTATTGAGTCTCTCCTGCCGCATGATGAAGAGCTGCTGATCCAGCCCCAAACCACCAGCCCTCCTCAACAGAGCACATGCTGGTTCCCTCCCGCCCACCTCCGTACGGTACAGTAGCAACACACGTCCTGTCCAATAATTCCCCAGAACTTTTTATAAAAATCCACAGGCAGACCGTCTGAGAGACGGCAGCTGAGAGTTTGTGAAAGGCCAGGGAAATGTCTATTTGATTTCTCTGTGACAGAGAGAGTTTGGAAAGGTCTGTGAGCAGAACCTGAGAAAACCCAGGATCACAGAGTTCTGCCCTCTATAAATCAGAGTACAACTCCACAGCCGCAGCCTCATCTCCTCACAACAGAAGTTACGCACCCATCAGGCTCCCTCATCTCCCCACAACAGAAGTTACCCACCCATCAGGCTCCCTCATCTCCCCCACAACAGAAGTTACCCACCCATCAGGCTCCCTCATCTCCCCACAACAGAAGTTACCCACCCATCAGGCTCCCTCATCTCCCCCGCAACAGAAGTTACCCACCCATCAGGCTCCCTCATCTCCCCACAACAGAAGTTACCCACCCATCAGGCTCCCTCATCTCCCCACAACAGAAGTTACCCACCCATCAGGCTCCCTCATCTCCCCACAACAGAAGTTACCCACCCATCAGGCTCCCTCATCTCCCCACAACAGAAGTTACCCACCCATCAGGCTCCCTCATCTCCCCACAACAGAAGTTACCCACCCATCAGGCTCCCTCATCTCCCCACAACAGAAGTTACCCACCCATCAGGCTCCCTCATCTCCCCACAACAGAAGTTACCCACCCATCAGGCTCCCTCATCTCCCCACAACAGAAGTTACCCACCCATCAGGCTCCCTCATCTCCCCCACAACAGAAGTTACCCGCCCATCAGACAAACATAAAACAAGGGATCTTCTTGGTTTCCCCACTCTGTTTTTCCAACCCCAAAAAGAAAGAGCTGGTGTTGATCTCTCTCAACATGTTAAAGCTCTGGGCTTTCCTTACATCCCATCACTGACAGAGAGACTCAAACTCCCCCTTCTGCTGTCCCCACCTCTCCCAAAAGCCTTGGAAGCTTGAGCAAAAAGTGACATCTTGGAAGAGCTTTACATGGAATTTCCAATAGGACACCTGCCTGGGCCCTGGTGAAACAGAGAACTGAGCCCTGTACTAGGTGCAGACACATTTTGGAAAGCAAAGACAAGGTCATTGATTTTGGCGCTAACCACTAACAACCTACCCTTACACACCTCTTTTGACATTTTAGTGTTTTTGTTTGACTTATTCCCCCAGTCTCTGCCGCCGTTCATGTTAAGGAAGTCTAACCGTGAAATCTCCATAAGAGGTGGGAGGGAAATCACCACAATCAGAAACCAGTAGAGAAGCCCATAAAGCCGCAATGCCAGAAAAAAACATCCATTTAAGCAGATTCTGAAGACATGCCCTTAAGAACCCATGACCCATTTTCTCAGCCTATACCGCTTCCTGGGTGAGAGGACACTAAACCCCTCATTCTTCATCACGTGTTGTACTGACCTTACAAACCTTCCAGGATCAATCAAATAAGACTCCAGCAGAACCTTCTTTTTCCCCTTTAATCTCCATCAGGAACCTAGAAAGTTCTCTCAGCGTATATACTGGGCCCTCAGCCTGACTGGCTGTCAGCTCTGGATCCAATGAGCCGTCTGAAAACGAGACGCCTTGTCCTCCGCTCCCGCAGACTCACCTCCCCCCTCTTCCTCCTCCTCCATTGGCACGGTACCGTCCTCCTCCTCCCCAGTCTCTGCCCCCCTGCACTTCCCCCCTGATCAGAGCCTCTTCCCCAATGACAGGCAATATTTCCTGGGATGAGCCCACCAAGCCTTCGCCCACCGGAGTCTCTGTTACTACAGAAACCTGCCTCAGCTCATGTAGCCCAGCTGCAACCCTCCCCACCACCACTTTCTCCACGGCCTGCGCACCACCACTTGGCCATGCACTACTACCGTGTAGCTCAGTTGGTAGAGCATGGCGCTTGCAACGCCAGGGTTGTGGGTTCGTTTCCCATGGGGGGAAAGTATGAAAATGTATGCACTCACTAACTCTAAATCGCTCTGGATAAGAGCATCTGCTAAATTACTAAAATGTAAAAAATGTATTCTCCTCCCTCCTGGTACCCCCGCCATTTTTTTGCAATTCTGAGTAATCACTATTTTAGTACGGATTAGTAAGGAAAAACACTTTATTCAGTACTACTGCAGTTGCTTAATAATTCCAATAGATGGCAGCATAAGACCATGAATGACATTTTAGAAGATTAGTTTAGTTCTCTCCCTGGATACACCACCACTCCCCCTCACAGGAAAACTCCTACCTGAGCTTTTTACATTTACATTTTACATTTTAGTCATTTAGCAGACGCTCTTATCCAGAGCGACTTACAGGAGCAATTAGGGTTAAGTGCCTTGCTTAAGGGCACATTAACGTCATTTAGCAGACGCTCTTATCCAGAGCGACTTACAGGAGCAATTAGGGTTAAGTGCCTTGCTCAAGGGCACATTAACGTCATTTAGCAGACGCTCTTAGCCAGAGCGACTCACAAATTGGTGCGTTCACCTATAGCCAGTGGGATAACCACTTTACAATTGGGGGGGGGGGGGGTAGAAGGATTCCTTTATCCTATCCCAGGTATTCCTTAAAGAGGTGGGGTTTCAAATGTCTCGGAAGGTGGTGAGTGACTCCGCTGTCCTGGCGTCGTGAGGGAGCTTGTTCCACCATTGGGGTGCCAGAGCAGCGAACAGTTTTGACTGGGCTGAGCGGGAACTATGCTTCCGCAGAGGAAGGGGAGCCAGCAGGCCAGAGGTGGATGAGCGCATTGCCCTCGATTGGGTGTAGGGACTGATCAGAGCCTGAAGGTACAGAGGTGCCGTTCCCTCACTGCTCCATAGGCAAGCACCATGGTCTTGTAGCGGATGCGAGCTTCAACTGGAAGCCAGTGGAGTGTGCGGAGGAGGGGGGTGACGTGAGAGAACTTGGGAAGGTTGAACACCAGACGGGCTGCGGCATTCTGGATGAGTTGTAGGGGTTTAATGGCACAGGCAGGGAGGCCAGCCAACAGCGAGTTTGCAGTAGTCCAGACGGGAGATGACAAGTGCCTGGATTAGGACCTGTGCCGCTTCCTGTGTAAGGCAGGGTCGTACTCTCCGAATGTTGTAGAGCATTCTGAGAGTTACTCAGCTTTTATTAGAAAATGAATGGCATGCCACTGTGATCATTTTCTGTGACGACAGAGTAAATTATTATGCAGCCTCAGAGGGGTGCCCAAACTTTTTCAGACGACTGGATGTACTTCATAGAAACTGTTACCCTTTATATATTCTAACCACTCTATTTAATGTATTCCATATTAAGGGCCCTAACCTAGGAACACAAATCTTTGTTCCTATTAACATTGTGGACAGTTCTCTCTCTCTCTCTCTCTCTCTCTCTCTCTCTCTCTCTCTCTCTCTCTTACTCCACTGTTTTCACTCTTTCTCTCTCTTCACAGCTCTCTCTCTCTTTCGCTCTGACTCACTCCACTGTTTTCACTCTCTCTCTTCTCACAATTCACTTTCTCTCTCGTTCTGTCTCACTCCACTGTTTTCACTCTCTCTTTCTCTATCCTCACAACTCTCTCTCTGCCTCACTCAACTGTTTTCACTATTTCTCTCTCCTCACAACTCTCTCTCTCTCTCTCACTCCACTGTTTCACTCTCTCTCTCCTCACAACTCTCTCTCTCTCTCTCTCTCTCACTCCACTGTTTCACTCTCTCTCTTCTCACAACTCTCTCTCTCGCTGTCTCACTCCACTGTTTTCACTCTTTCTCTCTCCTGACAACTCCCTCTCTCTCTTTCTTTCTCTCTCTCTCTCACTCCATTGTTTTCACTCTCTCTCCTCACAATTCTCTCTCTCTCTCACTCTGCCTCACTCCACTTTTTTTCTCTCTCTCTCTCTCTCTCTCTCTCTCTCTCTCTCTCTCTCTCTCTCTCTCTCTCTCTCTCTCTCTCTCTCTCTCTCTCTCTCTCTCTCTCTCTCTCTCTCTCTCTCTCTCTCTCTCTCTCTCTCTCTCTCTCTCCTCTCTCTCTCTCTCTCTCTCTCTCTCTCTCTCTCTCTCTCTCTCTCTCTCTCTCTCTCTCTCTCTCTCTCTCTCTCTCTCTCTCTCTCTCTCTCTCTCTCTCTCTCTCTCATGTTCAATGTTTCTTAAAAAAAAAAAAAAAAAAGGAATAGTTTCACCATTATTCAAATGAGGGACACAAAATGTTGCAATGCTGTGTTGATCTGCTGTGGAGGTGTTTTTCCCAGCATTGCAACCTCCCTCCTCCCTGACCCAACAGCATAATGCAAGGAGAATGGCATGTTATATAGAAATATTGATTTGGAGAATGGCGTGTTATATATGAACATTCATTTGGAAGACAATTGCCCACCCAAGGTGTTGTCGCCTAGGCATTGCTCTGATGTTTGAGGCTCATCTAGCTAAGGGATTTCACATGTCTGTGTGTGGTTTTCACAATATGTAAGTTTTATGTCCAGAAGTCTGAAATTAATATATTTCCAGATTATGGTTGGGGGGCATATAAAGAGCAACATATGTGAAGATCAGCAGGCTCTGACGTTTTTTGGGCTAAAATATAGACATCCAGAAAGGTCTCAGGACAAGGCCCAAAATGAAGCCTGGTCTTAAATTTGAGGTGCTTTTGGGTGAGAGCTTAGATCGGTAAGGATAGAAAAACATTTCAACCACAGGAACGCTCCTAAGGTTCTCCCGATCTGTGCAGCCTACCCATGACCATGTGGAATTAATCCTTACAGTGAAACAGGGTGCATTTATTCAAACAGTTGACCGTGAACTCTTTCCATAGAAATACATTGCCTGCTGCCCTAACTTCAACTTGATGCCTAATGTGGGTAGGTTTATATTGCCATATCAAACTGTCTTCTTTGTCAACCCATCAGGCCACTATAAGGATTACCTGTGTTGAGTTTAAGCTTCCTGGAGCAACCGAAGTGGGAAGATTGACCCTAAACATGGTTTAGATGTATCCACCAGCAGATAGTGAAAACGCTACATTCAACCCTCTGTAAAAAGTTTAGTTTTTCACGGATTGACCTGAAACTCAGGATTCTGTAAGAGCTTGTCCCAATGAGGATATGTGTTTAATTACAGCTTCCTGTGACAACCGGAAGTGCCTTACATTGTGGTCATAGGTGCTGTTTTGAAGGGTTAAAAAGGTCACATCCTTCCAAAATGTCACATGTGTGATTAGGCACCCTCGTGAACACGTACATATTAGAAAACCAGGTTTTTATCGTTGTTTTTTTATAAAGCTAGAAAAATATATATAAGAAAAATAAAAAATATGAAGAAAATATGCTTCACTAACTGTAAGTCGCTCTGGATAAGAGTGTCTGCTAAATGACTACCAAAAAAAAAAATATATATATTTTTTCATAAATATGAAAATGAAAAAAAAGACGACTACCAGGTGAACGCATAACTTACCACGTGCCCGTAGCCAAACACGTCTTTAAATGACCAGTGGGGTCGAATCCGGGTGGGGGGGTGTGATAACTGCCTGAATGGAGGTGAAGCTTCACTTAATCTACTTTGAAGCATAAAAAAAAATATGAAAAATTATTTTTTCAAAAATATGAAAATGAAAAAAAAGAAGACATGGGGGCGTGCGGGACGCACTCGCTAAGCGGACCGGCACATTGAACGCGGGTCGGCGACTCCCCGCTTGCCAGGAGCCCTCCGAAAACGTGGACGGATCCTGCCGAGTAAGAAATGATACTAGGGAGGTGTTTACCCAGCTGCCGAGTATACCAGGTGATGTAGGACAGGTTCACTCACACACACACTCACACAGACACACCTATTCACTTGGGCCTTCTCCCTCATGCCCTGCTGACATCCATGCAGGCCCACATTGACCTTGTGACCTCTGGAGCTCCATGCATCTTGTTCTACACTCCCTGCCTAGTAAAACCCTTTCTCCCATGGGCCTGAGAGTACAGCTCATTTGAGACCATTTTGGAAAAGATTTTCTGTCATTTTTAAATGCCCACAAAAAATTGTGTGTGAGAGAGAGAGAGAGCCTATGTGTGTGTGTGAGAGAGAGAGCCTATGTGTGTGTGAGAGAGAGAGAGTCTATGTGTGTGTGAGAGAGAGAGCCTATGTGTGTGAGAGAGAGAGCCTGTGTGTGTGTGTGAGAGAGAGAGAGCCTATGTGTGTGTGAGAGAGAGAGAGAGCCTCTGTGTGTGTGTGAGAGAGAGAGAGCCTATGTGTGTGTGTGAGAGAGAGAGTCTATGTGTGTGTGTGAGAGAGAGAGAGCCTATGTGTGTGTGTGAGAGAGAGAGCCTATGTGTGTGTGAGAGAGAGAGCCTATGTGTGTGTGAGAGAGAGAGCCTATGTGTGTGTGTGAGAGAGAGAGAGCCTATGTGTGTGAGAGAGAGAGAGTCTATGTGTGTGTGAGAGAGAGAGCCTATGTGTGTGTGAGAGAGAGAGCCTATGTGTGTGAGAGAGAGAGAGAGTCTATGTGTGTGTGTGTGAGAGAGAGCCTATGTGTGTGTGAGAGAGAGAGAGCCTATGTGTGTGTGTGTGAGAGAGAGAGCCTGTGTGTGTGAGAGAGAGAGAGCCTATGTGTGTGTGTGTGAGAGAGAGAGCCTGTGTGTGTGAGAGAGAGAGAGCCTATGTGTGTGTGAGAGAGAGAGAGAGCCTATGTGTGTGTGAGAGAGAGAGCCTATGTGTGTGAGAGAGAGAGCCTGTGTGTGTGTGAGAGAGAGAGCCTATGTGTGTGTGAGAGAGAGAGAGAGCCTATGTGTGTGTGTGAGAGAGAGAGAGCCTTTGTGTGTGTGTGAGAGAGAGAGAGCCTATGTGTGTGTGTGAGAGAGAGAGTCTATGTGTGTGTGTGTGAGAGAGAGAGCCTGTGTGTGTGAGAGAGAGAGAGCCTATGTGTGTGTGAGAGAGAGAGAGAGCCTATGTGTGTGTGAGAGAGAGAGCCTATGTGTGTGAGAGAGAGAGAGAGAGCCTATGTGTGTGTGAGAGAGAGAGCCTATGTGTGTGTGTGAGAGAGAGAGAGCCTATGTGTGTGTGTGAGAGAGAGAGCCTATGTGTGTGTGTGAGAGAGAGAGAGCCTATGTGTGTGTGTGAGAGAGAGAGCCTATGTGTGTGTGTGTGTGTGTGAGAGAGAGAGAGCCTATGTGTGTGTGAGAGAGAGAGAGCCTATGTGTGTGTGAGAGAGAGAGAGCCTATGTGTGTGTGAGAGAGAGAGAGCCTATGTGTGTGTGAGAGAGAGAGAGCCTGTGTGTGTGTGAGAGAGAGAGCCTATGTGTGTGTGTGAGAGAGAGCCTATGTGTGTGTGTGAGAGAGAGAGAGCCTATGTGTGTGTGTGAGAGAGAGAGTCTATGTGTGTGAGAGAGAGAGAGCCTGTGTGTGTGTGAGAGAGAGAGCCTATGTGTGTGTGAGAGAGAGAGAGAGCCTATGTGTGTGTGAGAGAGAGAGAGCCTATGTGTGTGTGAGAGAGAGAGAGAGCCTATGTGTGTGTGTGAGAGAGAGAGTCTGTGTGTGTGTGAGAGAGAGAGAGCCTATGTGTGTGTGAGAGAGAGAGAGAGAGCCTATGTGTGTGTGAGAGAGAGAGTCTGTGTGTGTGTGAGAGAGAGAGAGCCTATGTGTGTGTGAGAGAGAGAGCCTATGTGTGTGTGTGAGAGAGAGAGAGCCTATGTGTGTGTGAGAGAGAGAGTCTGTGTGTGTGTGAGAGAGAGAGCCTATGTGTGTGTGTGAGAGAGAGCCTATGTGTGTGTGTGTGAGAGAGAGCCTATGTGTGTGAGAGAGAGAGCCTGTGTGTGTGAGAGAGAGAGAACATATGTGTGTGTGAGAGAGAGAGCCTATGTGTGTGTGAGAGAGAGAGAGAGCCTATGTGTGTGTGTGAGAGAGAGAGAGCCTATGTGTGTGTGAGAGAGAGCCTGTGTGTGTGAGAGAGAGAGCCTGTGTGTGTGAGAGAGAGAGAGCCTATGTGTGTGTGAGAGAAAGAGCCTATGTGTGTGTGTGTGAGAGAGAGAGCCTATGTGTGTGTGAGAGAGAGAGAGCCTATGTGTGTGTGTGAGAGAGAGAGCCTATGTGTGTGTGAGAGAGAGAGCCTGTGTGTGTGAGAGAGAGAGAGCCTATGTGTGTGTGAGAGAGAGAGAGTCTATGTGTGTGTGAGAGAGAGAGCCTGTGTGTGTGTGAGAGAGAGAGCCTATGTGTGTGTGAGAGAGAGAGCCTATGTGTGTGTGAGAGAGAGCCTATGTGTGTGTGAGAGAGAGAGCCTGTGTGTGTGTGAGAGAGAGAGCCTATGTGTGTGTGAGAGAGAGAGAGAGAGCCTATGTGTGTGTGAGAGAGAGAGCCTGTGTGTGTGTGAGAGAGAGAGAGCCTATGTGTGTGTGAGAGAGAGAGAGAGCCTATGTGTGTGTGTGAGAGAGAGAGAGCCTTTGTGTGTGTGTGAGAGAGAGAGAGCCTATGTGTGTGTGTGAGAGAGAGAGTCTATGTGTGTGTGTGTGAGAGAGAGAGCCTGTGTGTGTGAGAGAGAGAGAGCCTATGTGTGTGTGAGAGAGAGAGAGAGCCTATGTGTGTGTGAGAGAGAGAGCCTATGTGTGTGAGAGAGAGAGAGAGAGCCTATGTGTGTGTGAGAGAGAGAGCCTATGTGTGTGTGTGAGAGAGAGAGAGCCTATGTGTGTGTGTGAGAGAGAGAGCCTATGTGTGTGTGTGAGAGAGAGAGAGCCTATGTGTGTGTGTGAGAGAGAGAGCCTATGTGTGTGTGTGTGTGTGTGTGAGAGAGAGAGAGCCTATGTGTGTGTGAGAGAGAGAGAGCCTATGTGTGTGTGAGAGAGAGAGAGCCTATGTGTGTGTGAGAGAGAGAGAGCCTATGTGTGTGTGAGAGAGAGAGAGCCTGTGTGTGTGTGAGAGAGAGAGCCTATGTGTGTGTGTGAGAGAGAGAGAGCCTATGTGTGTGTGTGAGAGAGAGAGTCTATGTGTGTGAGAGAGAGAGAGCCTGTGTGTGTGTGAGAGAGAGAGCCTATGTGTGTGTGAGAGAGAGAGAGAGCCTATGTGTGTGTGAGAGAGAGAGAGCCTATGTGTGTGTGAGAGAGAGAGAGAGCCTATGTGTGTGTGTGAGAGAGAGAGTCTGTGTGTGTGTGAGAGAGAGAGAGCCTATGTGTGTGTGAGAGAGAGAGAGAGAGCCTATGTGTGTGTGAGAGAGAGAGTCTGTGTGTGTGTGAGAGAGAGAGAGCCTATGTGTGTGTGAGAGAGAGAGCCTATGTGTGTGTGTGAGAGAGAGAGAGCCTATGTGTGTGTGAGAGAGAGAGTCTGTGTGTGTGTGAGAGAGAGAGCCTATGTGTGTGTGTGAGAGAGAGCCTATGTGTGTGTGTGTGAGAGAGAGCCTATGTGTGTGAGAGAGAGAGCCTGTGTGTGTGAGAGAGAGAGAACATATGTGTGTGTGAGAGAGAGAGCCTATGTGTGTGTGTGAGAGAGAGAGAGCCTATGTGTGTGTGTGAGAGAGAGAGAGCCTATGTGTGTGTGAGAGAGAGCCTGTGTGTGTGAGAGAGAGAGCCTGTGTGTGTGAGAGAGAGAGAGCCTATGTGTGTGTGAGAGAAAGAGCCTATGTGTGTGTGTGTGAGAGAGAGAGCCTATGTGTGTGTGAGAGAGAGAGAGCCTATGTGTGTGTGTGAGAGAGAGAGCCTATGTGTGTGTGAGAGAGAGAGCCTGTGTGTGTGAGAGAGAGAGAGCCTATGTGTGTGTGAGAGAGAGAGAGTCTATGTGTGTGTGAGAGAGAGAGCCTGTGTGTGTGTGAGAGAGAGAGCCTATGTGTGTGTGAGAGAGAGAGCCTATGTGTGTGTGAGAGAGAGCCTATGTGTGTGTGAGAGAGAGAGCCTGTGTGTGTGTGAGAGAGAGAGCCTATGTGTGTGTGAGAGAGAGAGAGAGAGCCTATGTGTGTGTGAGAGAGAGAGCCTGTGTGTGTGTGAGAGAGAGAGAGCCTATGTGTGTGTGAGAGAGAGAGCCTGTGTGTGTGTGTGTGAGAGAGAGAGCATATGTGTGTGTGAGAGAGAGAGAGCCTATGTGTGTGTGAGAGAGAGAGAGCCTATGTGTGTGTGTGAGAGAGAGCCTGTGTGTGTGTGAGAGAGAGAGAGCCTATGTGTGTGTGAGAGAGAGAGCCTATGTGTGTGTGAGAGAGAGAGCCTATGTGTGTGTGAGAGAGAGAGAGTCTATGTGTGTGAGAGAGAGCCTATGTGTGTGTGAGAGAGAGAGCCTATGTGTGTGTGAGAGAAAGAGCCTATGTGTGTGTGTGAGAGAGAGCCTATGTGTGTGTGAGAGAAAGAGCCTATGTGTGTGTGTGAGAGAGAGAGAGAGCCTATGTGTGTGAGAGAGAGAGAGCCTATGTGTGTGTGTGTGAGAGAGAGAGAGAGCCTATGTGTGTGTGAGAGAGAGAGCCTATGTGTGTGTGAGAGAGAGAGAGAGCCTGTGTGTGTGTGTGAGAGAGAGAGAGAGAGCCTATGTGTGTGTGAGAGAGAGAGAGTCTATGTGTGTGTGAGAGAGAAAGCCTATGTGTGTGAGAGAGAGAGAGAGCCTGTGTGTGTGTGTGTGAGAGAGAGAGAGAGCCTATGTGTGTGAGAGAGAGAGAGAGCCTATGTGTGTGTGTGAGAGAGAGAGCCTGTGTGTGTGTGTGTGAGAGAGAGAGAGAGCCTATGTGTGTGTGTGTGAGAGAGAGAGCCTATGTGTGTGTGAGAGAGAGAGAGCCTATGTGTGTGAGAGAGAGAGCCTATGTGTGTGTGTGAGAGAGAGAGCCTATGTGTGTGTGTGTGAGAGAGAGCCTGTGTGTGTGTGTGAGAGAGAGAGAGTCTATGTGTGTGTGAGAGAGAAAGCCTATGTGTGTGTGTGAGAGAGAGAGCCTATGTGTGTGTGAGAGAGAGAGAGCCTATGTGTGTGTGAGAGAGAGAGAGCCTGTGTGTGTGTGAGAGAGAGAGAGCCTATGTGTGTGTGAGAGAGAGAGTCTGTGTGTGTGAGAGAGAGAGCCTATGTGTGTGTGTGTGAGAGAGAGAGCCTATGTGTGTGAGAGAGAGAGAGTCTATGTGTGTGAGAGAGAGAGAGAGCCTATGTGTGTGTGTGTGAGAGAGAGAGCCTATGTGTGTGTGAGAGAGAGCCTGTGTGTGTGAGAGAGAGAGCCTATGTGTGTGTGTGTGAGAGAGAGGCCTATGTGTGTGTGAGAGAGAGCCTGTGTGTGTGAGAGAGAGAGAGCCTGTGTGTGTGAGAGAGAGAGCCTGTGTGTGTGAGAGAGAGAGCCTATGTGTGTGTGTGTGAGAGAGAGAGCCTATGTGTGTGTGAGAGAGAGCCTGTGTGTGTGTGAGAGAGAGAGCCTGTGTGTGTGAGAGAGAGAGCCTGTGTGTGTGAGAGAGAGAGCCTATGTGTGTGTGAGAGAGAGCCTGTGTGTGTGAGAGAGAGAGCCTATGTGTGTGAGAGAGAGAGCCTGTGTGTGTGTGTGTGAGAGAGAGCCTGTGTGTGTGTGAGAGAGAGAGCCTGTGTGTGTGTGAGAGAGAGAGCCTGTGTGTGTGAGAGAGAGAGAGAGTATATGTGTGTGTGAGAGAGAGAGAGCCTATGTGTGTGTGAGAGAGAGAGCCTGTGTGTGAGAGAGAGAGAGCCTATGTGTGTGTGAGAGAGAGAGAGCCTATGTGTGTGTGTGAGAGAGAGAGAGCCTATGTGTGTGTGAGAGAGAGAGAGCCTATGTGTGTGTGTGTGAGAGAGAGAGCCTATGTGTGTGTGTGAGAGAGAGAGAGCCTATGTGTGTGAGAGAGAGAGCCTATGTGTGTGTGAGAGAGAGAGTATATGTGTGTGTGAGAGAGAGAGCCTGTGTGTGTGAGAGAGAGAGCCTATGTGTGTGTGTGTGAGAGATAGAGCCTGGGTGTGTGAGAGAGAGAGAGTCTATGTGTGTGTGAGAGAGAGAGAGAGCCTATGTGTGTGTGTGAGAGAGAGAGAGCCTATGTGTGTGTGTGAGAGAGAGAGAGCCTATGTGTGTGTGTGAGAGAGAGAGAGCCTATGTGTGTGTGTGAGAGAGAGAGAGCCTATGTGTGTGAGAGAGAGAGCCTATGTGTGTGTGAGAGAGAGAGTATATGTGTGTGTGAGAGAGAGAGCCTGTGTGTGTGAGAGAGAGAGCCTATGTGTGTGTGTGTGAGAGATAGAGCCTGGGTGTGTGAGAGAGAGAGAGTCTATGTGTGTGTGAGATAGAGAGCCTATGTGTGTGAGAGAGAGAGAGCCTATGTGTGTGTGAGAGAGAGAGAGAGAGTATGTGTGTGTGTGAGAGAGAGAGCCTATGTGTGTGTGAGAGAGAGAGCCTATGTGTGTGTGTGAGAGAGAGCCTATGTGTGTGTGAGAGAGAGAGCCTATGTGTGTGTGAGAGAGAGAGAGTCTATGTGTGTGAGAGAGAGCCTATGTGTGTGTGAGAGAGAGAGCCTATGTGTGTGTGAGAGAAAGAGCCTATGTGTGTGTGTGAGAGAGAGCCTGTGTGTGTGTGAGAGAGAGAGAGAGCCTATGTGTGTGTGAGAGAAAGAGCCTATGTGTGTGTGAGAGAGAGAGAGAGCCTATGTGTGTGTGAGAGAAAGAGCCTATGTGTGTGTGTGAGAGAGAGAGAGAGCCTATGTGTGTGAGAGAGAGAGAGCCTATGTGTGTGTGTGTGAGAGAGAGAGAGAGCCTATGTGTGTGTGAGAGAGAGAGCCTATGTGTGTGTGAGAGAGAGAGAGAGCCTGTGTGTGTGTGTGAGAGAGAGAGAGAGAGCCTATGTGTGTGTGAGAGAGAGAGAGTCTATGTGTGTGTGAGAGAGAAAGCCTATGTGTGTGAGAGAGAGAGAGAGCCTGTGTGTGTGTGTGTGAGAGAGAGAGAGAGCCTATGTGTGTGAGAGAGAGAGAGAGCCTATGTGTGTGTGTGAGAGAGAGAGCCTGTGTGTGTGTGTGTGAGAGAGAGAGAGAGCCTATGTGTGTGTGTGTGAGAGAGAGAGCCTATGTGTGTGTGAGAGAGAGAGAGCCTATGTGTGTGAGAGAGAGAGCCTATGTGTGTGTGTGAGAGAGAGAGCCTATGTGTGTGTGTGTGAGAGAGAGCCTGTGTGTGTGTGTGAGAGAGAGAGAGTCTATGTGTGTGTGAGAGAGAAAGCCTATGTGTGTGTGTGAGAGAGAGAGCCTATGTGTGTGTGAGAGAGAGAGAGCCTATGTGTGTGTGAGAGAGAGAGAGCCTGTGTGTGTGTGAGAGAGAGAGAGCCTATGTGTGTGTGAGAGAGAGAGTCTGTGTGTGTGAGAGAGAGAGCCTATGTGTGTGTGTGTGAGAGAGAGAGCCTATGTGTGTGAGAGAGAGAGAGTCTATGTGTGTGAGAGAGAGAGCCTGTGTGTGTGAGAGAGAGAGCCTATGTGTGTTAGTGTGAGAGAGAGAGCCTATGTGTGTGTGAGAGAGAGCCTGTGTGTGTGAGAGAGAGAGAGCCTGTGTGTGTGAGAGAGAGAGCCTGTGTGTGTGAGAGAGAGAGCCTATGTGTGTGTGTGTGAGAGAGAGAGCCTATGTGTGTGTGAGAGAGAGCCTGTGTGTGTGTGAGAGAGAGAGCCTGTGTGTGTGAGAGAGAGAGCCTGTGTGTGTGAGAGAGAGAGCCTATGTGTGTGTGAGAGAGAGCCTGTGTGTGTGAGAGAGAGAGCCTATGTGTGTGAGAGAGAGAGCCTGTGTGTGTGTGTGTGAGAGAGAGCCTGTGTGTGTGTGAGAGAGAGAGCCTGTGTGTGTGTGAGAGAGAGAGCCTGTGTGTGTGAGAGAGAGAGAGAGTATATGTGTGTGTGAGAGAGAGAGCCTGTGTGTGAGAGAGAGAGAGCCTATGTGTGTGTGAGAGAGAGAGAGCCTATGTGTGTGTGTGAGAGAGAGAGAGCCTATGTGTGTGTGTGAGAGAGAGAGAGCCTATGTGTGTGAGAGAGAGAGCCTATGTGTGTGTGAGAGAGAGAGTATATGTGTGTGTGAGAGAGAGAGCCTGTGTGTGTGAGAGAGAGAGCCTATGTGTGTGTGTGTGAGAGATAGAGCCTGGGTGTGTGAGAGAGAGAGAGTCTATGTGTGTGTGAGAGAGAGAGAGAGCCTATGTGTGTGTGTGAGAGAGAGAGAGCCTATGTGTGTGTGTGAGAGAGAGAGAGCCTATGTGTGTGTGTGAGAGAGAGAGAGCCTATGTGTGTGTGTGAGAGAGAGAGAGCCTATGTGTGTGAGAGAGAGAGCCTATGTGTGTGTGAGAGAGAGAGTATATGTGTGTGTGAGAGAGAGAGCCTGTGTGTGTGAGAGAGAGAGCCTATGTGTGTGTGTGTGAGAGATAGAGCCTGGGTGTGTGAGAGAGAGAGAGTCTATGTGTGTGTGAGATAGAGAGCCTATGTGTGTGAGAGAGAGAGAGCCTATGTGTGTGTGAGAGAGAGAGAGAGAGTATGTGTGTGTGTGAGAGAGAGAGCCTATGTGTGTGTGAGAGAGAGAGCCTATGTGTGTGTGTGAGAGAGAGCCTATGTGTGTGTGAGAGAGAGAGCCTATGTGTGTGTGAGAGAGAGAGAGCCTGTGTGTGTGAGAGAGAGAGAGAGAGTATGTGTGTGTGAGAGAGAGAGAGCCTATGTGTGTGTGTGAGAGAGAGCCTATGTGTGTGTGAGAGAGAGAGAGCCTGTGTGTGTGAGAGAGAGAGAGAGAGTATGTGTGTGTGAGAGAGAGAGAGCCTATGTGTGTGTGAGAGAGAGAGAGAGCCTATGTGTGTGTGAGAGAGAGAGAGAGAGTATGTGTGTGTGAGAGAGAGAGAGCCTATGTGTGTGAGAGAGAGAGAGCCTATGTGTGTGTGTGAGAGAGAGCCTATGTGTGTGTGAGAGAGAGAGAGCCTGTGTGTGTGAGAGAGAGAGCCTATGTGTGTGTGAGAGAGAGAGAGAGAGATGTGTGTGTGAGAGAGAGAGCCTATGTGTGTGAGAGAGAGAGAGTCTATGTGTGTGTGAGAGAGAGAGAGAGCCTATGTGTGTGTGTGAGAGAGAGCCTTTGTGTGTGTGTGAGAGAGAGAGCCTATGTGTGTGAGAGAGAGAGAGAGCCTATGTGTGTGTGTGAGAGAGAGAGAGCCTGTGTGTGTGTGAGAGAGAGAGCCTTTGTGTGTGTGTGAGAGAGAGAGCCTATGTGTGTGAGAGAGAGAGAGCCTATGTGTGTGTGAGAGAGAGAGAGAGCCTATGTGTGTGAGAGAGAGAGAGAGCCTATGTGTGTGTGTGAGAGAGAGAGCCTTTGTGTGTGTGTGAGAGAGAGAGCCTATGTGTGTGAGAGAGAGAGAGCCTATGTGTGTGAGAGAGAGAGAGTCTATGTGTGTGTGAGAGAGAGAGAGAGCCTATGTGTGTGTGTGAGAGAGAGAGAGCCTGTGTGTGTGTGAGAGAGAGAGCCTTTGTGTGTGTGTGAGAGAGAGAGAGCCTATGTGTGTGTGTGAGAGAGAGAGAGCCTATGTGTGTGTGAGAGAGAGAGAGCCTATGTGTGTGTGTGAGAGAGAGAGCCTATGTGTGTGTGAGAGAGAGAGCCTATGTGTGTGTGAGAGAGAGAGCCTATGTGTGTGTGAGAGAGAGAGCCTGTGTGTGCGTGAGAGAGAGAGAGAGAGCCTATGTGTGTGTGAGAGAGAGAGCCTTTGTGTGTGTGTGAGAGAGAGAGAGCCTATGTGTGTGTGAGAGAGAGAGCCTGTGTGTGTGAGAGAGAGAGCCTATGTGTGTGTGTGTGAGAGAGAGAGCCTATGTGTGTGTGTGAGAGAGAGAGCCTGTGTGTGTGAGAGAGAGAGAGCCTATGTGTGTGTGTGAGAGAGAGAGCCTGTGTGTGTGAGAGAGAGAGAGTCTATGTGTGTGTGAGACAGAGAGCCTATGTGTGTGTGTGAGAGAGAGTGAGCCTATGTGTGCGTGAGAGAGAGAGAGAGAGCCTATGTGTGTGTGAGAGAGAGAGCCTTTGTGTGTGTGTGAGAGAGAGAGAGCCTATGTGTGTGTGTGAGAGAGAGCCTATGTGTGTGTGAGAGAGAGAGCCTGTGTGTGAGAGAGAGAGAGAGCCTATGTGTGTGTGAGAGAGAGAGCCTATGTGTGTGTGTGAGAGAGAGCCTGTGTGTGTGTGAGAGAGAGAGACCCTATGTGTGTGAGAGAGAGAGAGAGCCTATGTGTGTGTGAGAGAGAGAGCCTATGTGTGTGTGAGAGAGAGAGAGAGCCTATGTGTGTGTGTGAGAGAGAGCCTGTGTGTGTGTGAGAGAGAGAGACCCTATGTGTGTGAGAGAGAGAGAGAGCCTATGTGTGTGTGAGAGAGAGAGCCTATGTGTGTGTGAGAGAGAGAGAGAGCCTATGTGTGTGTGAGAGAGAGAGAGCCTATGTGTGTGTGAGAGAGAGAGAGAGCCTATGTCTTGTAGCGGATGCTACTGTCCCTTTCCACACTGCTAACGCAAGAGGAAGGACTGAAAACACATTACTGTGAAGTAATATAATGATGAGTCATGTTTATTATTACCTGTTTTTATGGTCATGTTTTGAAATTATACTTCATTACTATAATGATTATCAATACGCCTGAACATTAATTCAGTCACCTCTGGTCGACAAAAAAGTATTTTCCTAGTACATTAATTGTCAAATTCATCAACCAGCATCGAGCACTCTGCCTTCTCAGGCAAGCGAGGGGCATGTTGAGGTAAATATGCTAACCGCCAAGGTTGCATTATGTCATTTATTGGTGGGCTGGAAGATGCAGTGTTTTTTCTTTTCTATTCAGAGGCTATTTACTCCCAATATGAGATCATTTTCTATAGAAGGTTTTTATAATGCATGTTTACTAGGGTTGAGGTTAGCGCATCTGAGTAGGGATTATTTGGGTTCAATACCTGTCCTACCTATCAATCATATTGCTGCTTGTAGCCTATAACTGATGATCCCCACACTAGAAACACCCAAAACTATCTGTGCTAGCAAACCCTGTGTTCCACCCCTCCCCTGTGTAACCTTGAGGTTTGTTAAGAAACAAACACTTGTCTATGAAAAGAGACATGTTTAACGGATTCCGCTTGGCACCCAGCCGAGAGCACACGGAAACCACTTGCAAATTTACCAAAACTAACCAACTACTTGGGGTCTGTTCGGAAGCAATAAACGGAGGCAGATTAGCCACCACAACTCTTATCGAAAGAGGCGACATCTGCACCAACACACCCCTCACAACAAGACAAACCTTTTTCATTAACACAACCACCGCCTTGTTCATTCTGGATGCAGAGTCCAGATGTTCCGCTCCAACCTGTTCGCCGACCATGAGCAAAACTTCCTCCACACCTTTCTCCGGAACGCACCCGAAGCGACAGCGTTTCTTCTCCACTCGGTTGAGGCCATCACGCCGCCCTAACAAACTACCCCTACTCCCCCCTCAACTCTAAACGATAAACAGTGGAAACCAATAAACAAACCCTCCACCATGAGAAAATAAATTCAGAAAATACGCAAGAACCAAAAGAAAAAAGAATAGTAGCCCTCCTCACGAACCACAAATCTCTCACACAACCAACTTCTTCTTCTATGATATAATGGCGGTCCACAAACCAACGTTAAAGGTGCATGCCGCCACCTACTGTGCTGGAGTGTGTGGTCAATCACGGTTTCCAACATTTCTAAATCCTCCTACCTAACTCAGTACTTCTGAGAAAATAAAGAAGAGCCCTACTAACTTCTAATAGACCCTCCCCCATCCCCAAAATCCCTTCCAAACCCCCCCAACCCCGTCCAACCTCAATGACCCTACACTTCAATCTTTCCCTCTCTTCAACATACTTACAACAATATAACAACACATGCTCGACCGTTTCATCGACCATACACTCCAGACACAAACCATTCCCATGCTTGCCAACCAGATGTAATGACGAGATCAATGTACAATGTCCTAAGCGCAATCTAGTAAACACCACATCTTCCTTCCTAATCTGACCTTTGAATCTTGGTCCATCGACCTTTCTGTAAAACTGTCAACTATTCATATAAATGCCGGCCCTTGTGCTCAGAGTACCATCTCTTCTGCCACACATCTATCAAAATGGCTCTGATCTTACATTTGGCCTCACCTCTACCCAGTGGAACATTAATATCAATTATATCTAGTTTCAAAGCTCTTTTAGCTAACTGGTCTACAATTTCATTCCCTTCCACACCGAATGTGCTGGGACCCAGCAGAATCTCACTATTAAACCCATTCTCTCAATTCTCCATAATAACATTAATACCTCCAATAGCAGGTCACTCCTATTAGATTTACCAGATGATAAACTATTCAATACAGACAGAGAATCTGAGTATACTATAATTCTAACAGGTTGTACGTCCTCCACCCACTGGAGGGCAACTATTATTGTCAACCAGTTTCTCTATATCACTGACTTCTGACCAATCTTTCCTTTTCTCTACCAAGGTTAGATCAACAACAGGGTCTGGGAGTAACCATGGAGGAACATCCCCTATCACCACAGAAGGGCCAACCTCCAACTCCCTCAAACCACTCTCATCAGCAAGCTTTCCAACTGTCCAACCAAAACCACTGCCTTGTCTACTAGTATATTCCCAACAGTCATCTAGAACAGTAGCAGTGGGATGCTCAACCTCACAGCCTTTCAACCCAATAAGATAATGACCATTTTTTACGCTGTATATCCAAAGGCATCTCTCCTGCCTCCACCAGTAAGGCACATACAGATGTTGATTTAAATGCACCAATACATATCCTTAAAGCTATATACTGGATTCTGTCTTTGCCGCTGTTCCATAAAATATACACTCATAATCAATTGTCGTCCTGATCAGAGCTCTATAAATATCCATCAATGATTATCTGTCAGCACCCCATTCATAACCAGTGACCCACACAACCAACTACCGCAAAAGTGATGGAATGAGAGAGACAGAGTCATCGTTACAACACTGTACATAGCGTAACATAACATTTCTTCTTCTTTGGAGTTTAACGGCGGTTGGTATCCAATATGTTGCATTACCGCCCCCAACTGGACTATAATATAAATCCATTATACTTTGTGATACAAAATGGGAAAAGGGGAAACTATAATAATTTTAAAAAACACCCTTCCAACTAACCCTACATATTAAATACCCACTACCCCATTCCACTACTTTGACCCTATCTGCTCCTGCACCATGCCAACGGCCTGGGAGGACGGGACACCACCACTCAACACACCCTGTAACTCCTCTGAAGTCTAATCTTGTATGCCCAAATAGTTCTCTGCAGCTGCCACCACAACATCTCTTTTCTGTGATTTACGTTCCATTTCTGCGGTACAGATATATCCTAACATGACTTTGTTGAGTAAAGACTCAAACCTCAAAAGGACTGACAGTGACTCCTCTGTTTCACCACGCTCACCACCGGGTCTGTGTTGCACCAAACGGTGGGCATCACAAACACCAGGAGTCTTCAACCTTAATTGCTCCACTTCTACACTTAACATTACCCCAGAAATCACTCCTTTCAATGGTGCCCTGTTCCTAAGAGCAAAGCAAGAAACAGATCTTGACCCAAGTTGCGTGACACGGAGCGCCCACTCCCTCTGGTCAGAAGAAACACAAACAAATATCACAAGTCCACTACAGGTTACCTTCACTGATTCAACTGCACCCAACTCCTTTCCCACCCACCCTGAAACCACAAATGGATCTGCCAAAAGGTATGGATCCACTTTGTCCTACAATGTAACTCCTACTGCACCAGATTCTTCTTTATCATGTCCATTGATGCCAGGCTCTGGTTCTGAGCTCTTCACCACACCTTCTACCTCACTTAACTCTCCCTCATTCATTTCCATTTCACCTCCAGAACTCAGTCTGGCGAATGGCTCACTCTGTTTGCACTTGAGTTATAACATTTGAAAGTTTTTATTCCTTTGAAACTTTTGTGAGTGTAATGTTTACTTTTAATTTCTGATTGTTTATTATCTATTTCACTTGCTTTCGCAATGTAAACATATATGTTTCCCATGCCAATAAAGCCCTTTGAATTAAATTGAGAGAGAGCTCCATTTTAATGTATAGGGGACTTGAGCCTTTCATGGTTACTCAAGGTTATGTGATGAGGTAACCCCTCTTGCGACTTCAAAATCAGTGTCGGCCCTCGACCCAAAAGGAATGTCCTCTTGGTGAAACAGTCAAGATGTTGGTTTCTCTCCTCAGTAGACCCGGGTTCATATCCCACCGGTTACATTAAGCAGTCTATTCTCTGAAAGGGGTCCAGACAGCCTGTTCCCAACAGTGGGGTCAGTGGGATTGGAGACGGGCATCTCTCTCTCTCTCTGACTGGAGGAGAGAAGTGAAATGGTGTGTCTCCTCTGGTCAACAACACTCACCTTGAGAGACTCCACAGCCTGTTGGAGCTCCTTCAGCTCCTTCTCTCTCTCCTGGAATCTCTGCTGGACGTTCTGCTGACTCATCCCCAGCTGCATCTGTGGAGAATCACTCTTCAATGAGCTATCAAGCTTTATTTGTCCAGTAGATCAATAGTATAGTAACGTGACATAGGGCCCATAGAGAGGAAGGTATATAATCTTGATGAAGTTCCTTTACCATAAGATATTTTCTATGTTGCTATGTTAATGATTATAGTTTTTATGGTAGGTGTACATGTATCAAGGGGTTGAGACTGAACTTTGAACTCCTAAAAGGGCATTCGGATGATAATAGTGTTTGACTTCAGAAAATTGTGATACATTTGGATCAAACTCAATATACTCAAGGTTTGTGTTCATATTTGTTCTGCTGAGGATCAATTTCATTTGAATGATCTCATATTCAAACAGCCTTAGTTCCTACTGTATCTTTAATTATTTGTTTATCAGACAGTCACCAACAAGTAGTTCTGGTCTTACCTGTTTCTCAGTCCTCTCTGCTGCAGCTGACACTGTATCATGGCCTTTATGTTCATCCATCACACACTGATAACAGATGCACTGCTGATCGGTACGACAGTAAACCTCCAGCAGTTTGTCATGATGAGAGCAGATCTTCTCCTGTAGTTGTGCGGTGGCTTTGACCAGCTTGTGCTTCTTGAAAGCAGGAGATTCATAGTGAGATTGGAGGTGAGTCTCACAGTAAGAGGCCAGACACACCAGACAGGACATGAGGGCTTTCTGCTTTCTGGTCCCAGTGCAGACATCACACGCCACATCTCCAGGTCCAGCATAGCACAGAGCAGGAGGGGGAGCAGCCTGGAGTCCTGTCTTCTTCAGTTTCTCCACCACCTCAGCCAACATGTTATTTTTCCTCAGATTAGGCCTTGGAGTGAAGGTCTCTCTGCACTGAGGACAGCTATAGACCCCTTTCAGAACATCCTGATCCCAGCAGCCGTCAATACAGCTCCTACAGTAACTGTGTCCACAGGGAATAACCACCGGCTCCTTCAGTAGATCCAGACAGACAGAACAACAGAACTGGTCCTGGTCCAGCAGAACTCCCTGCTGAGCCATTTGGATGGTTGTTCACTCTCACACAGACAGACGACACAGAGACTCAGATCAGTTTCGTTTCCTCAGAAGAGAGTTTGTGGAGGGGAGGGACTTCCTGGTTCTGCCAGAGGGGTGGGGTTAGAGGGAGGGAGGGGTTAAAGGGAGAGAGAGAGAGAGAGAGAGAGAGAGAGAGAGAGAGAGAGAGAGAGAGAGAGAGAGAGAGAGAGAGAGAGAGAGAGAGAGAGAGAGAGAGAGAGAGAGAGAGAGAGAGAGAGAGAGAGAGAGAGAGAGAGAGAGAGAGAGAGAGAGAGAGAGAGAACTGTCCGCAATGTTAATAGAGACAAAGATTTGTGTTCCTAGGTTAGGGCCCTTAATATGGAATAAATTAAATAGAGTGGTTAGAATATATAAAGGGTAACAGTTTCTATGAAGTACATATGTATAATGCTTTTAATGAATTGTGTAATGCCTTAAACATATGTGCTATGACACTAACTATAAGTGGTACAGGAAATATAAAGGAAGGATTTATACATGTCATCTATGATATACTGTATGTAATGATATGTCTATGTCTTCTATATGGTGTTCTATACTGTATGTAATGATATGTCTATGTCTTCTATATGGTGTTCTATACTGTATGTAATGATATGTCTATGTCTTCTATATGGTGTTCTATACTCTATGTAATGATATGTCTATGTCTTCTATATGGTGTTCTATACTGTATGTAATGATATGTCTATGTCTTCTATATGGTGTTCTATACTGTATGTAATGATATGTCTATGTCTTCTAGATGGTGTTCTATACTGTATGTAATGATATGTCTATGTCTTCTAGGTGGTGTTCTATACTGTATGTAATGATATGTCTATGTCTTCTATATGGTGTTCTATACTGTATGTAATGATATGTCTATGTCTTCTATATGGTGTTCTATACTGTATGTAATGATATGTCTATGTCTTCTATATGGTGTTCTATACTGTATGTAATGATATGTCTATGTCTTCTATATGGTGTTCTATACTGTATGTAATGATATGTCTATGTCTTCTAGATGGTGTTCTATACTGTATGTAATGATATGTCTATGTCTTCTATATGGTGTTCTATACTGTATGTAATGATATGTCTATGTCTTCTAGATGGTGTTCTATACTGTATGTAATGATATGTCTATGTCTTCTAGGTGGTGTTCTATACTGTATGTAATGATATGTCTATGTCTTCTATATGGTGTTCTATACTGTATGTAATGATATGTCTATGTCTTCTAGATGGTGTTCTATACTGTATGTAATGATATGTCTATGTCTTCTAGGTGGTGTTCTATACTGTATGTAATGATATGTCTATGTCTTCTATATGGTGTTCTATACTGTATGTAATGATATGTCTATGTCTTCTATATGGTGTTCTATACTTCTATTCCTCATTCTTCCACTGTACTAGCAGCAGTAACCCTAACCCAAACTCTAACCCTAACTAACTCTAACCCTGCGATCGAAATGCTACTTTGACACTGACAAACTGAGAATCAGAGATCAATAAAAACGACCTTGTCTTGAATCCATCAATAGCCGAGGCCTAGGTGTGTGGAGACACATATTGTAGGCTACAATATGAGGAGGAAATTATAGTCCTAAAAATGCTTTCCAGTTCCACTGACTCACCCAACGATGCACAGCTCCCTCACTGGTGATGGCCGATGCACTCGTGCCAAAAGCCTATCTCTCTCTCTCTCTTTTGTAAAACAATATTTGGAAGTTGATCAAATATTTTGGTGGCCTACAGCATAGAGTCTAAATAAATGATGAAGTGCAACGCTTGAGAGATGAGAGTTCAGGCTCCTGTCTATCAGAGCAGAGAGGAGAGATCATAGAAAGTGAATCTCATTCTATTTACATTTGAAGTCGGAAGTTTACATACACCTTAGCCAAATACATTTCAACTCAGTTTATCAGAGCAGAGAGGGAGAGAGACCGTAGAAAGTGAATGTCATTGTCACGACTTCGGCCGATGCTGCCTCTCCTCCTTGTTCGGGCAGGCTTCGGCGTTCGTCGTCACCGGCTTACTAACCACTGCCGCCCCAATCATCATCACAATTGTCTTGTCTTGTCAATCACACACACCTGGTTCCTATCCCCTAATTAGTCAGTGTATAAGTGTTCCCTCTACCCCGTTGTCCTTGTGGGGGATTGTTAATTGTGAGAGTAGTGTAGCTCGGTGGAGCTACTCATAACATTGTGTTGCCAGGGTAGATTTCCCCCCTGTGCCTATGTATTATTGGATTCCGTTACAGTGTATTTGCCAGGGATGTTAGTTTGCCCTGTGCCTGTTTCGTTGATCGCTATTGGAGCGCATTTGTGTGTCAACGTAGGAATAAACTCTGTATTCGGTGATTACCCTCCTGCGCCTGACTCCTTCCACCACACTCATCACAGTCATTCTAGTTATGTGAGAGATACAGGCGTGCTTCTCACACAGCCACCGTCACGCGTCGGCCACGCGTTTGTCTCCAACATATACTATGCCCACATACTCTAGTGTAGCTGTGGGGCTTACAAGTCTGAATTTCTTACAGCCTAATTTTCAAGACATCAATGTACAGCAACATTTTTAGGTGTCACTGCAGAACACCCTCCATATGCATATGAACACATACTCAGAGGTGGGGCTTACAAGACTCACATTTCATATACTCAGAGGTGGGGCTTACAAGACTCACATTTCACATACTCAGAGGTGGGGCTTACAAGACTCACATTTCACATACTCAGAGGTGGGGCTTACAAGACTCACATTTCACATACTCAGAGGTGGGGCTTACAAGACTCACATTTCATATACTCAGAGGTGGGGCTTACAATACTCACATTTCATATACTCAGAGGTGGGGCTTACAATACTCACATTTCATATACTTTTCAAGACATCACTGTAGGACAAACATTTGATTTGATATCAGAATATACTTCAAATAAAATAAATCAATGTATGCTACAGCAGAACACATATTATAGTATATAGGCCTCCTGCCTATCTGATAATATGAAGCGCATATTCAGATTAACTTCACAGGACAGAACAAGTTTGTAAAGTTTTCCAGAACCTTCCACAACACGGCCATTTCCTGGTGCGTCTTCTCCTCCCTATCTCTTGTTTTGCTCCTGGTGTCTGTGACACATCTGGGTCCTTTAGCAATCCATGACCTCACATAGGGGACTGGGTTGAATTTGGTCAGGGGTGGGCCAACAAGGTTCAGAAAGAGTAGCCCTGATATGGTGGAGGTATGCAGAGAGGCGCGGGTTGAGGTGCAAATCAGATTCATTTGAGAAAATCCCTGCTGGCCTTCTGCACTGGAGATGGGGATGGTGCTGACCACCATCAACATCTCTTTAAGTCCATCTGGAGATGGGGATGGTGCTGACCTCCATCAACATCTCTTTAAGTCCATCTGGAGATGGGGATGGTGCTGACTACCATCAACATCTCTTTAAGTCCATCTGGAGATGGGGATGGTGCTGACCACCATCAACATCTCTTTAAGTCCATCTGGAGATGGGGATGGTGCTGACCACCATCAACATCTCTTTAAGTCCATCTGGAGATGGGGATGGTGCTGACCTCCATCAACATCTCTTTAAGTCCATCTGGAGATGGGGATGGTGCTGACCTCCATCAACATCTCTTTAAGTCCATCTGGAGATGGGGATGGTGCTGACCACCATCAACATCTCTTTAAGTCCATCTGGAGATGGGGATGGTGCTGACCTCCATCAATATCTCTTTAAGTCCATCTGGAAAGTCTCCTTTATCATTACCATCAGTGTCCCTGTACTGCCTGTAGGCCCGTATGACCGTACGTGGACTGCCAATGCCAAACCTCTGGCAGAGAGATTCTATCACTGTTTCTCCATACAGTGCTCCTGCATCCTCTGGCCAGTATTGAGCATAAAGCACCTTCAGCTCCTCTATGAACTGGCTGTATCCTGTATTGTCCACTGGTGACTGCCCTGTGTGCAGTAATAACACCCTCACTTCCCTGGTGACTGCCCTGTGTGCAGTAATAACACCCTCACTTCCCTGGTGACTGCCCTGTGTGCAGTAATAACACCCTCACTTCCCTGGTGACTGCCCTGTGTGCAGTAATAACACCCTCACTTCCCTGGTGACTGCCCTGTGTGCAGTAATAACACCCTCACTTCCCTGGTGACTGCCCTGTGTGCAGTAATAACACCCTCACTTCCCTGGTGACTGCCCTGTGTGCAGTAATAACACCCTCACTTCCCTGGTGACTGCCCTGTGTGCAGTAATAACACCCTCACTTCCCTGGTGACTGCCCTGTGTGCAGTAATAACACCCTCACTTCCCTGGTGACTGCCCTGTGTGCAGTAATAACACCCTCACTCCCTGGTGACTGCCCTGTGTGCAGTAATAACACCATCACTTCCCTGGTGACTGCCCTGTGTGCAGTAATAACACCATCACTTCCCTGGTGACTGCCCTGTGTGCAGTAATAACACCATCACTTCCCTGGTGACTGCCCTGTGTGCAGTAATAATTGTGCAGTCTCCCTTTTGGAGCTCGAGTGACAATTCAGATAGTTGTATAATTTATATAGCATCCGGAGAACAGAGTCCCAAAAGAATAAGTCTGTTCTGATCTTCTTTGTTCAAACCCAGTACTTATAATCTTTCCCAAAATATGGGGGGTTCCCCATACTGACCAATCCCCTGTCTACAACACACAGACTCCCTCTGTTCTATGGGGTGTCCCTCTAAAACGGCTCCCTCTGAAACTGAATAAACATCCTCTCAGGTTCCACTTGAAAACATTAGCAAAGTCATAATTCATCATACACTACAAAGTGCTTGTGAAGAGCCGGGTAATTTCTCATTTTTTGGGTCATTGTTTGGGCATGTTCAAAACCCTTTATTCTGAGGGCTCTTTGTTGCTTTTTTACCTCTGAGGCAGAACATGTTACTGTACATTCCACCCACTCCTTTGCTAGTTTCAACCCTCCAGTCATTTCCGGGCCCAAGCTCCCTACCTTTTTGCATGTTGTACAGGCCAGCTTTGAATTTTGCTTGACAAGCCAGGGGTCATAAGTTTGCTTGGTCTTGAACTGAGCCTCCGTCCAAATTGCACCTGCTCCGGGGCACTGCCCCCCCGTGCACTTCGTCGGTGGATGGACATATGTAGAAATAAGAGAGCAGGTCTGAAATCAGTGGGGAAGGATTAGGATGATTGCACAGAAGGATCTCCTCACTTTTACATGATGGTTTTTCTAGGAGGTGGGAGAAATAACCAGGAGGAAACTTGATTTAACTCTGATTGCTTTTTTAAATGTTTACAGTGCAAACAGTGAACAAATTGTATAAATAATGCCGCGTGAGGTACCGGAGCCGGGCAAATAGGTGCTGGAACAAATGAGGTCAAATCTGAGAGGTGCCAGATCCGGCTCAAATTAAGCACTGGAACCCAGATCTGGAGTGTATGACGTTGGTGTATTGGTACTGAATATACCAGAGATGGAGACAAGACTGATTGGAACAGAACCAGTGAGACCCAGACCAAGACTCAACCACTAGAGACCTCTAGACCCATGTGTCCAACCTGTAAGGAGACCTAGACCAGTTTAAATGTGTGTCATCGCTCTCACACTCCCTCATACTGGTCACTGGAAGTTCAACATGGCACCTCATGGCAAAGAACTCTCTGAGGATCTGAAAAAAAGAATTGTTGCTCTACATAAAGATGGCCTGGGCTATAAGAAGATTGCCAAGACCCTGAAACTGAGCTGCAGCACGGTGGCCAAGACCATACAGCGGTTTAACAGGACAGGTTCCACTCAGAACAGGCCTCGCCATGGTCGACCAAAGAAGTTGAGTGCACGTGCTCAGCTTCATATCCAGAGGTTGTCTTTGGGAAATAGACGTATGAGTGCTGCCAGCATTGCTGCAGAGGTTGAAGGGGTGGGGGGTCAGCCTGTCAGTGCTCAGACCATACGCCGCACACTGCATCAAATTGGTCTGCATGGCTGTCGTCCCAGAAGGAAGTATTTTCTAAAGATGATGCACAAGAAAGCCCGCAAACAGTTTGCTGAAGACAAGCAGACTAAGGACATGGATTACTGGAACCATGTCCTGTGGTCTGATGAGACCAAGATAAACTTATTTGGTTCAGATGGTGTCAAGCGTGTGTGCCGGCAACCAGGTGAGGAGTACAAAGACAAGAGTGTCTTGCCTACAGTCAAGCATGGTGGTGGGAGTGTCATGGTCTGGGGCGCATGAGTGCTGCCGGCACTGGGGAGCTACAGTTCATTGAGGGAACCATGAATGCCAACATGTACTATGACATACTGAAGCAGAGCATGATCCCCTCCCTTCGGCGACTGGGCTGCAGGGCAGTATTCCAACATGATAACTACCCCAAACACACCTCCAAGACGACCACTGCCTTGCTAAAGAAGCTGAGGGTAAAGGTGATGGACTGGCCAAGCATGTCTCCAGACCTAAACCCTATTGAGCATCTGTGGGGCATCCTCAAACGGAAGGTAGAGGAGTGCAAGTTCTCTAACATCCACCAGCTCTGTGATGTCGTCATGGAGGAGTGGAAGAGGACTCCAGTGGCAACCTGTGAAGCTCTGGTGAACTCCATGCCCAAGAGGGTTAAGGTAGTGCTGGGAAATGATGGTGGCCACACAAAATATTGATACTTTGGGCCCAATTTGGACATTTTCACGGTGTACTCACTTTTGTTGCCAGCGGTTTAGACATTAATGGCTGTGTGTTGTGTTATTTTGAAGGAACAGCAAATTTACACTGTTATACAAGCTGTACACTCACTACTTTACATTGTAGCAAAGTGTCATTTCTTCAGTGTTGTCACATGAAAAGATGTACTCAAATATTTACAAAAATGTGAGGGGTGTACTCACTTTTGTGAGATACTGTACATCGTACTGACATTATGAAAATTAAAGTAAACAGTACCTTTCGCGTTGGAGTTTATAGAGAAAGAAAAACTAACAAAAATGTAGAACCATAGTAAAGCCCAGTATGGACTATCAATACAGGTACTGTATGTAGAACCATAGTAAAGCCCAGTATGGACTATCAATACAGGTACTGTATGTAGAACCATAGTAAAGCCCAGTATGGACTATCAATACAGGTACTGTATGTAGAACCATAGTAAAGCCCAGTATGGACTATCAATACAGGTACTGTATGTAGAGCCATAGTAAAGCCCAGTATGGACTATCAATACAGGTACTGTATGTAGAACCATAGTAAAGCCCAGTATGGACTATCAATACAGGTACTGTATGTAGAACCATAGTAAAGCCCAGTATGGACTATCAATACAGGTACTGTATGTAGAACCATAGTAAAGCCCAGTATGGACTATCAATACAGGTACTGTATGTAGAACCATAGTAAAGCCCAGTATGGACTATCAATACAGGTACTGTATGTAGAACCATAGTAAAGCCCAGTATGGACTATCAATACAGGTACTGTATGTAGAACCATAGTAAAGCCCAGTATGGACTATCAATACAGGTACTGTATGTAGAACCATAGTAAAGCCCAGTATGGACTATCAATACAGGTACTGTATGTAGAACCATAGTAAGGCCCAGTATGGACTATCAATACAGGTACTGTATGTAGAACCATAGTAAAGCCCAGTATGGACTATCAATACAGGTACTGTATGTAGAACCATAGTAAAGCCCAGTATGGACTATCAATACAGGTACTGTATGTAGAACCATAGTAAAGCCCAGTATGGACTATCAATACAGGTACTGTATGTAGAACCATAGTAAAGCCCAGTATGGACTATCAATACAGGTACTGTATGTAGAACCATAGTAAAGCCCAGTATGGACTATCAATACAGGTACTGTATGTAGAGCCATAATAAAGCCCAGTATGGACTATCAATACAGGTACTGTATGTAGAACCATAGTAAAGCCCAGTATGGAGGTACTGTATGTAGAACCATAATAAAGCCCAGTATGGACTATCAATACAGGTACTGTATGTAGAACCATAGTAAAGCCCAGTATGGACTATCAATACAGGTACTGTATGTAGAACCATAGTAAAGCCCAGTATGGACTATCAATACAGGTACTGTATGTAGAACCATAGTAAAGCCCTGTATGAACTATCAATACAGGTACTGTATGTAGAACCATAGTAAAGCCCAGTATGGACTATCAATACAGGTACTGTATGTAGAACCATAGTAAAGCCCAGTATGGACTACCAATACAGGTACTGTATGTAGAACCATAGTAAAGCCCATTACGGACTATCAATACAGGTACTGTATGTAGAGCCATAGTAAAGCCCAGTATGGACTATCAATACAGGTACTGTATGTAGAACCATAGTAAAGCCCAGTATGGACTATCAATACAGGTACTGTATGTAGAACCATAGTAAAGCCCAGTATGGACTATCAATACAGGTACTGTATGTAGAACCATAGTAAAGCCCAGTATGGACTATCAATACAGGTACTGTATGTAGAACCATAGTAAAGCCCAGTATGGACTATCAATACAGGTACTGTATGTAGAACCATAGTAAAGCCCAGTATGGACTATCAATACAGGTACTGTATGTAGAACCATAGTAAAGCCCAGTATGGACTATCAATACAGGTACTGTATGTAGAACCATAGTAAAGCCCAGTATGGACTATCAATACAGGTACTGTATGTAGAACCATAGTAAAGCCCAGTATGGACTATCAATACAGGTACTGTATGTAGAGCCATAATAAAGCCCAGTATGGACTACCAATACAGGCACTGAAAGGTGTTTTGAGAGAGATTGAGAGAGAGAGAGAGAGAGAGAGAGAGAGAGAGAGAGAGAGAGAGAGAGAGAGAGAGAGAGAGAGAGAGAGAGAGAGAGAGAGAGAGAGAGAGAGAGAGAGAGAGAGAGAGAGAGAGAGAGAGAGAGAGAGGACATCAGGTAAAGTTCTGGAGATGAGGGAATATGTGTGCAGAAAGAAACCCTCCAGTATGGTTAACCCCAGTTAGGCCCAGTATGGACTATCAATACAAGTGACCATTTAGAATGTGACCCAGTTCAATGGGTCTTAACAGAACTGGGGGATGTCAGCCATGAAGTTGTCTAAACACAACTGGAATATAATTTGTTTGTGATTCATTGTTAATGGGTTTTCCATTAGGAACACAGGGGGAAAACCTAACACAACAACACACATAACACACAACCAATAAAAACAAAGGGGGAGGAAATCACTAAAGTCATTACCATATTGTCATTTTCTAACGACAGGGAGAAAACATGTAAAATCTAGAAGACTACATTAGATCTGGTCAAAAGAAGCCTAGTGCACTACATAGGGAACAGGGAGAGATTTGGAACAGAGACAGTAACTCCTGTATGGAAATCTTCATTCTAATGCCAGTGAGCAAATCTCCAATCTCCACCCTATTCCCTATGTAGTGCACTACTTTAGATCTGGTCAGAAGTAGCCTAGTGCACTACGTAGGGAACAGGGTGTCATTTGGGCCAGAGTCAGTAACTCCCCTGGGTATGAATTCTCTCTCTATCTTATCTGTCTTCTATATTATGTTCTCCTCTCCTCCTCTCTTCTCTCCTCTATTCACTCTATTCTATCATCCACACCACATGCCAGCTTCAACACATCCATTTACAAGTTAAAGACACACCTTGGAATAAATAGCAAAGGAAAACTACTACTAGATTGATTTTTTATTTCCCATCACCATGAATCATATTTAATAACTGAACAGTAGCAGACCTAACTTCATCTGTTCCTGACTCTGGGTAGTGGATTAAAAATACCATCAACCTACAATGATATTAAAGTACAATTCTGAACATTACTGATATACTGAGTGGCAAGTCAAGATATCTGGTGGGTTTTTATTGTTAGGTTAACAGCACCACCAGCTGGACAGGTTTAATGTTGCTTGACTGAGCAGAATGGGAGAATAAAAGATGCCAAACTTAGGGTCGGTTTCCCGGACATCTCGATTGAACATGCTTTTTAGTCTAGGACTAGGCTTCATCTTTGTCCGGGAAACCGGCCCATATAGTTCAATTAGCAAGTAAGTAACACTACCTGTTCCATGATACTGAGGAAAATGACATTGAGACAGAGAACCAATTGAGAAAACATTTCAATGGTTCTGAATGACAACCAACATACATTAACAGCATACATCATGATTAATGTAAATGTAGCCAATTAAAACATTGCATTTGATAAAAATACATTAAGTTTGAATTAAACTCTGAAGATTAAATCAGTCAGACAAAAATAATTGTACAGAAAAACAGAGTATTATATCTGCGGACCATCACCACCAGCATGACTAGTATCTATGTGGACCCTACTACAGTTTAACCAGCTCAGCTATAGACTACACCAGCATGACTAGTATCTATGTGGACCCTACTACAGTTTAACCAGCTCAGCTATAGACTACACCAGCATGACTAGTATCTATGTGGACCCTACTACAGTTTAACCAGCTCAGCTATAGACTACACCAGCATGACTAGTATCTATGTGGACCCTACTACAGTTTAACCAGCTCAGCTATAGACTACACCAGCATGACTAGTATCTATGTGGACCCTACTACAGTTTAACCAGCTCAGCTATAGACTACACCAGCATGACTAGTATCTATGTGGACCCTACTACAGTTTAACCAGCTCAGCTATAGACTACACCAGCATGACTAGTATCTATGTGGACCCTACTACAGTTTAACCAGCTCAGCAGTACCATTATAGAGCCTAAACCCAGGATAGAGGGGCTGAGTGAATGTGGTCTGGACTCTGTGGAGGAGGGTCATTGTGTCAGAGACACTGTAGAAGGACAGAGTACCTGCCTTGTGCTCCAGGTCCACTCCTACTCTGGAGGACTGAGGGCCTGATACTTTAGTCACAACATTATTGTGTCTGAAACAATAACCACCACTATAACACACTAAACTCCAGGACTTGTTATTGTGTCCAAATACACCATCTGTCCCTGTTCTGCTGATGTCTTTATATGAGACTGCTGTATGAACACACTCCCCACTCCACTCCACCTCCCAGTAACAGCGTCCAGACAGACCCTCTCTACACAGAACCTGGTAGTTTGTGAATCTGTCTGGATGATCAGGATATCGTTGGACTTGGCCTGTACGTGTCACCTTTCTGTTCCCTTTAGACAGAGAGAGGCTTGTGTCTGCTGTGTTTGGGTCCAGTGTGAGCTGACAGGAATCTGGGAGAAGAGCAGAGCAGAGACCAATGAGGGGAGTTAGAACAATAAGTGAAGTCAGATACTGTATCAACCCTGTCTTTGATTAGAGCACAGCAGAGATCAAATCAGAGAAATATGAGGAGTCAGATAGATACCCAGTCTTTGATTAGATCTACTATTGCTATATATTTCTAGAGGGATTGTTAGGAGTGTCAGTAAAAAGAGACTGTTAGTTACTTCAGAATAAAGAGACTCACATTGTAAGAACTGTTCTCTGGTCTTGGGCTCTGGAGGCAGTACAACATCCACTATATTCACTACAGACACACAAACACATTCACAGAGAGAGGGAATGTTATCATCATACCATATTCCACATGTATATGACTAGTAGGGAACTTTCAATGGTCCAAAGTTGATGTTCTTATTATTTTCAACACACCTGTAGTGGAGATCTTGGTCCATTCTCCTTTAAGGACGTCTTCTAGTTTCTCTCTCAGTTCAGACACAGTCTTACTCACATCTCCAAAGTACTGAAGAGGACGGACAACGATGCTGGGTAAGTCTGAAGATACACTGGTACCGGAGAGAGACTGATAACTCTGGGGGGAGAGAGAGAGAGAGAACAGAACCAAATGATTGAGAGTTTCACATTGAGTTTTAATTTCATATCACATTTTTTGTATCAAGGCAGTTGAGTTACCTGGAGGAAATGGATGTGATCCTCTGTGTGTGAGAGCTGCTCCAGCTCAGTGCTTCTCTTCCTCAGCTCAGCTATCTCCTGCTCCAGTTGCTCCAGGAGTCCTTCAGCTTGACTCACTTGAGCCTTCTCTTGGGCTCTGATCAGCTCCTTCACCTCAGAGCGCCTTCTCTCAATGGAGCGGATCAGCTCGGTAAAGATCTTATCACTGTCCTTCACTGCTGCCTGTGCAGAGCGCTGTTAAGAGAGAGAGAGAGAGAGAGACTGACTTGTCTTACTTTAATGAGCCATCCTCATTACACTAACACCCCCACCCCTAAAAACACATTGCGTGACACCACAACCTCCACACAATCACATTATCCAGTACCCAACACCACAGTACAATACACCAACCAGCAGCACATTCCAACCGTCCATCCAACCCCTCCTCTCCAGCCGTACAGACAGCCCCCCTGAGCCCCCATACCTCCTGAAACATCTCCACACTGTCGATCATTTTGTACAACTCAAACTCAACCCTAAGGCGTCAACAGTAATGGCATTACCCTGGCAACACAGAAAAAACATGATGAACAGTCTGTCATTGCAGAAAACGGACACCCCTCCCCAACTCCCAGGTCAACCCGAGCCAACCAGCTATTGGTGTCCAGGGCTCCATGTAATACCCTCCACTGGACGACCCCTGACCTTTCCAGCACTGGGAGCTTATAGAGCCCCTCCACCTATACCCTGCCATGCTCTCAGCCCCCACAACCACCTGCCACTGATGCCCCTTCACTCCCACTAAGCTCAGAGTGTTAAAAGTCAGTAAGTCCTCCGGACTCTCCTGCCAGTCCCCAGTCTCTGCTGTCACTTGCAGTGGTGGAAACGGTGGTGGCCCCTCCTCAGGCTGCTCCAGCCCTCAGTACTGCAGCATAGAAATCTGAGACCCCTGCTGTATTGAGTCTCTCCTGCCGCATGATGAAGATCTGCTGATCCAGCCCCAATCCACCAGCCATCCTCAACAGAGCACATGCTGGTTCCCTCCAGCCCACCTCCGTACGGTACAGTAGCCTCTGTGCTGCTGAGTCAGAACGCTGCCACCCTGACCAGAAAAAATTCACTAACTTGCGCTGCAGGTCCACAAGCAGACCACCGGGGGCGTTGAGAATGGCCAATTTAAGCCATAGAGAGGATGCCTTGGGAGATGAACCACCTCCACTTCGTCAGCCTCGACACCACCGCTTGTGACAATCCTTCCCATTTCTTCCGAACCCCACCCCTCCGAGCCCAGATACACCCCAAGCATCTTGAGCCACTCACAGCCCCACTGCAACCCCCCTGGAAGCTGCGGAGGAGCCCTGTCCCTCCTTACCCACCCATCAGGTTCCCTCATCTCCCCACAACAGAAGTTACCCACCCATCAGGCTCCCTCATCTCCCCACAACAGAAGTTACCCACCAATCAGGCTCCCTCATCTCCCCACAACAGAAGTTACCCACCCATCAGGCTCCCTCATCTCCCCACAACAGAAGTTAGCCACCCATCAGGCTCCCTCATCTCCCCCACAACAGAAGTTACCCACCCATCAGGCTCCCTCATCTCCCCACAACAGAAGTTACCCACCCATCAGGCTCCCTCATCTCCCCACAACAGAAGTTACCCACCCATCAGGCTCCCTCATCTCCCCACAAGAGAAGTTACCCACCCATCAGGCTCCCTCATCTCCCCACAACAGAAGTTACCCACCCATCAGGCTCCCTCATCTCCCCAACAACAGAAGTTACCCACCCATCAGGCTCCCTCATCTCCCCACAACAGAAGTTACCCACCCATCAGGCTCCCTCATCTCCCCCACAACAGAAGTTACCCACCCATCAGGCTCCCTCATCTCCCCACAACAGAAGTTACCCACCCATCAGGCTCCCTCATCTCCCCCACAACAGAAGTTACCCACCCATCAGGCTCCCTCATCTCCCCACAACAGAAGTTACCCACCCATCAGGCTCCCTCATCTCCCCACAACAGAAGTTACCCACCCATCAGGCTCCCTCATCTCCCCACAAGAGAAGTTACCCACCCATCAGGCTCCCTCATCTCCCCACAACAGAAGTTACCCACCCATCAGGCTCCCTCATCTCCCCAACAACAGAAGTTACCCACCCATCAGGCTCCCTCATCTCCCCACAACAGAAGTTACCCACCCATCAGGCTCCCTCATCTCCCCCACAACAGAAGTTACCCACCCATCAGGCTCCCTCATCTCCCCACAACAGAAGTTACCCACCCATCAGGCTCCCTCATCTCCCCCACAACAGAAGTTACCCACCCATCAGGCTCCCTCATCTCCCCACAACAGAAGTTACCCACCCATCAGGCTCCCTCATCTCCCCACAACAGAAGTTACACGCCCATCAGACCAACGTAAACAATGGATTTTCTTGGTTTCCCCACTCTGTTTCTCCAACCCAAAAGAGCTGGGAGCATCCATCTCCCTCAACATGGAAAAACTAGCTCTTACAAGTGATCCTTTTGCTTTCTCTGAAATGAAAGCCACTAGGTCCCTGCGTAGTTCAGATAGATTATCTTGTAGCCCCACCCTACCTTGCCCCACCAGCTCAGCCTCCACCTCACTTATGAACCGCTCAAGCTCCCCCAGTACTCTCCTGGCCTCTGAAGAGGAAAAATATGTATACTGCTGACTGAAAACCTGAATCTGGGCTTTCCCTACGTCCCACCACTGACTGTGAGACTCAAACTCCCCCTTCTGCTGTCCCCACCTCTCCCAAAAGCCTTGGAAGTTTGAGCAAAAAGTGGCATCTTGGAAGAGCTTTACATGGAATTTCCAATAGGATACCTGCCTGGGCCCTGTTGAAACAGAGAACTGAGCCCTGTACTAGGTGCAGACACATTTTGGAAAGCAAAGACAAGGAAATTGATTTTGGCGCTAACCACATAACAACCTACCCTTACACACCTCTTTTGACATTTTAATGTTTTTGTTTGACTTATTCCCCCAGTCTCTGCTGCCGTTCATGTTAAGGAAGTCTAACCGTGAAATCTCCATAAGAGGTGGGAGGGAAATCACCACAATCAGAAACCAGTAGAGAAGCCCATAAAGCCGCCATGCCAGAAAAAACATCAATTTAAGCAGATTCTGAAGACATGCCCTTAAGAACCCATGACCCATTTTCTCAGCCTATACCGCTTCCTGGGTGAGAGGACACTAAACCCCTCATTCTTCATCACGTGTTGTACTGACCTTACAAACCTTCCAGGATCAATCAAATAAGACTCCAGCAGAATCTTCTTTTCCCCTTTAGTCTCCATCAGGAACCTAGAAAGTTCTCTCACCGTATATACTGGGCACTCAGCCTGACTGGCTGACAGCTAAGGACCCAATGAGCCGTCTGAAAACGAGACGCCTGGTCCTCCGCTCCCGCAGACTCACCTCCCCCCTCTTTCTCCTCCTCCCCAGTCTCTGCCCCCCTGCACTTCACCCCTGATCAGAGCCTCTTCCCCAATGACAGGCAATATTTCCTGGGATGAGCCCACCAAGCCTTCGCCCACCGGAGTCTCTGTTACTACAGAAACCTGCCTCAGCTCATGTAGCCCAGCTGCAACCCTCCACACCACCGCTTTCTCCACAGCCTGCGCACCACCACTTGGCCATGCACTACTACCGTGTAGCTCAGTTGGTAGAGCATGGCGCTTGCAACGCCAGGGTTGTGGGTTCGTTTTCCATGGGGGGACAGTATGAAAATGTATGCACTCAATAACTTTAAGTCGCTCTGGATAAGAGCATCTGCTAAATGACTAAAATGTAAAAAATGTACTCTCCTCCCTCCTGGTACCCCCGCCATTTATTTAGCAATTCTGAGTCATCACTACTTTAGTAAGGAAAAACACTTTATTCAGTACTACTGCAGTTGCTTAATAATTCCAATAGATGGCAGCATAAGACCATGAATGACATTTCAGAAGATTAGTTTAGTTCTCTCCCTGGATACACCACCACTCCACCTCACAGGAAAACTCCTCCTGCCTGAGCTTTTTACTGTCCCTTTCCACACTGCTAACGCAAGAGGAAGGAATGAAAAAGCATTTAACACATTACTGTGAAGTAATATAATGATGATTCATGTTTATTATTACCTGTTTTTATGGTCATGTTTTGAAATTATACTTCATTACTATAATGATTATCAATACGCCTGAACATTAATTCAGTCACCTCTGGTCGACAAAAACTTATTTTCCTAGTACATTAATTGTCAAATTCATCAACCAGCATCGAGCACTCTGCCTTCTCAGGCAAGCGAGGGGCATGTTGAGGTAAATATGCTAACCGCGACGGTTGCATTATGTAATTTATTGGTGGGCTGGAAGATGCAGTGTTTTTTATTTTCTATTCAGAGGCTATTTACTCCCAATATGAGATAATTTTATATAGAAGGTTTTTATAATGCATGTTTACTAGGATTGAGGTTAGCGCATCTGAGTAGGGATTATTTGGGTTCAATACCTGTCCTACCTATCAATCATATTGCTGCTTGTAGCCTATAACTGATGATCCCCACACTAGAAACACCCAAAACTATCTGTGCTAGCAAACCCTGTGTTCCACCCCTCCCCTGTGTAACCTTGAGGTTTGTTAAGAAACAAACACTTGTCTACGAAAAGAGACATGTTTAACGGATTCCGCTTGGCACCCAGCCGAGAGCACACGAAAACCACTTGCAAATTTACCAAAACTAACCAACTACATGCGGTCTGTTCGTCAGCAATAAACGGAGGCAGATTAGCCACCACAACTCTTATCGAAAGAGGCGACATCTGCACCAACACACCCCTCACAAAAATCCCACTCACAACAAGACAAACCTTTTTCATTAACATAACCACCGCCTTGTTCATTCTGGATGCAGAGTGCAGATGTTCCGCTCCAACCTGTTCGCCGACCATGAGCAAAACTTCCTCCACACCTTTCTCCGGAACGCACCCGAAGCGACAGCGTTTCTTCTCCACTCGGTTGAGGCCATCACGCCGCCCTAACAAACTACCCCTACTCCCCCCTCAACTCTAAACGATATACAGTGGAAACCAATAAACAAACCCTCCACCATCAGAAAATACATTCAGAAAATACGCAAGATCCACAAGAAAAAATAACAGTAGCCCTCCTCACGAACCACAAATCTCTCACACAACCAACTTCTTCTTCTATGATATAATGGTGGTCCACAAACCAACGTTAAAGGTGCATGCCGCCACCTACTGTGCTGGAGTGTGTGGTCAATCACGGTTTCCAACATTTCTAAATCCTCCTACCTAACTCAGTACTTCTGAGAAAATAAAGAAGAGCCCTACTAACTTCTAATAGACCCTCCCCATCCCCAAAATCCCTTCCAAACCCCCCCAACCCCGTCCAACCTCAATGACCCTACACTTCAATCTTTCCCTCTCTTCAACATACTTACAACAATATAACAACACATGCTCGACCGTTTCATCGACCATACACTCCAGACACAAACCATTCCCATGCTTGCCAACCAGATGTAATGACGAGATCAATGTACAATGTCCTAAGCGCAATCTAGTAAACACCACCTCTTCCTTCCTAATCTGACTTTTGAATCTTGGTCCATCGACCTTTCTGTAAAACTGTAAACTATTCATATAAATGCCGGCCCTTGTGCTCAGAGTACCATCTCTTCTGCCACACATCTATCAAAATGTCTCTGATCTTACATTTGGCCTCACCTCTACCCAGTGGAACATTAATATCAATTATATCTCTTTTCAAAGCTCTTTTAGCTAACTGGTCTACAATTTCATTCCCTTCCACACCCGAATGTGCTGGGACCCAGCAGAATGTCACTACTACACCCATTCTCTCAATTCTCCATAATAAAATTAATACCTCCAATAGCAGGTCACTCCTATTAGATTTACCAGATGATAAACTATTCAATACAGACAAAGAATCTGACCATACTATAATTCTAAGAGGTTGTACGTCCTCCACCCACTGGAGGGCAACTATTATCACCAACAGTTCAACTGAGTATACTGACAGTTCATCTGTTAGTCTTCTACATATCTGCACATCAAATTCAGGAACGTAAACGCCTGCTCCTGTGAGCCCACTATCTGGGTCCTTGGATCCATCTGTGAAAAGCATTAAAAAAGCATAAAAACCTCTACCAATGTAATTGTCAACCAGTTTCACTATATCACCTGACTTCTGACCAATCTTTCCTTTTCTCTACCAAGGTTAGATCAACAACAGGGTCTGGGAGTAACCATGGAGGAACATCCCCTATCACCACAGAAGGGCCAACCTCCAACTCCCTCAAACCACTCTCATCAGCAAGCTTTCCAACTGTCCAACCAAAACCACTGCCTTGTCTACTAGTATATTCCCAACAGTCATCTAGAACAGTAGCAGTGGGATGCTCAACCTCACAGCCTTTCAACCCAATAAGATAATGACCATTTTCTACGCTGTATATCCAAAGGCATCTCTCCTGCCTCCACCAGTAAGGCACATACAGATGTTGATTTAAATGCACCAATACATATCCTTAAAGCTATATACTGGATTCTGTCCAGCTTCTGAAGCCAAGTTTTGCCTTGTTCGATAAACTATACACCCGTAATCAATTGTCGTCCTGATCAGAGCTCTATAAATATCCATCAACGATTGGTTATGAATGGGGTGCTGACAGACAGAGACCCACACAACCAACTACTGCAAAAGTGATGGAATGAGAGAGGCAGAGAGCCATAATATAAGGTTTCTTCTTCTTTGGAGTTTAACGGTGGTTGGCATCCAATATGTTGCATTAACGCCCCCAACTGGACTATAATATAAATCTTTTTTTACTTTGTGATACAAAATGGGAAAAGGGGAAAGGAACATTTAATAAAAAACCTTCCAACTAACCCTACACTCATTAAATACCCACTACCCCATTCCACTACTTTGACCCTATCTGCTCCTGCACCATGCCAACGGCCTGGGAGGACGGGACACCACCACTCAACACACCCTGTAACTCTTCTGAAGTCAAATCTTGTATGCCCAAATACTTCTCTGCAGCTGCCACCACAATATCAATTTTCTGTGATTTAATTTCCATTTCTGCGGTACAGTTGATAACCATTGCTATGAACGCTAAGAAGCTATCTTTACTGAAGCATATATCACTCGTTGGCCTATCCCT
>NW_028156527.1:0-22626 GCF_964263955.1 Coregonus lavaretus
ATTTGACCCCAATAACTACCGTGGGATATGTGTCAACAGCAACCTTGGGAAAATCCTCTGCATTATCATTAACAGCAGACTAGTTCATTTCCTCAGTGAAAACAATGTACTGAGCAAATGTCAAATTGGCTTTTTACCAAATTACTGTACGACAGACCACGTATTCACCCTGCACACCCTAATTGACAAACAAACAAACCAAAACAAAGGCAAAGTCTTCTCATGCTTTGTTGATTTCAAAAAAGCTTTTGACTCAATTTGGAATGAGGGTCTGCTATACAAATTGATGGAAAGTGGGGTTGGGGGAAAAAACATACGACATTATAAAATCCATGTACACAAACAACAAGTGTGCGGTTAAAATTGGCAAAAAACACACACATTTCTTTCCACATGGCCGTGGGGTGAGACAGGGATGCAGTTTAAGCCCCACCCTCTTCAACATATATATCAACGAATTGGCGAGGGCACTAGAACAGTCTGCAGCACCCGGCCTCACCCTACTAGAATCTGAAGTCAAATGTCTTCTGTTTGCTGATGATCTGGTGCTTCTGTCACCAACCAAGGAGGGCCTACAGCAGCACCTAGATCTTCTGCACAGATTCTGTCAGACCTGGGCCCTGACAGTAAATCTCAGTAAGACAAAAATAATGGTGTTCCAAAAAAGGTCCAGTTGCCAGGACCACAAATACAAATTCCATCTAGACACCGTTGCCCTAGAGCACACAAAAAACTATACATACCTCGGCCTAAACATCAGCGCCACAGGTAACTTCCACAAAGCTGTGAACGATCTGAGAGACAAGGCAAGAAGGGCCTTCTATGCCATCAAAAGGAACATAAAATTTGACATACCAATTAGGATCTGGCTAAAAATACTTGAATCAGTTATAGAACCCATTGCCCTTTATGGTTCTGAGGTCTGGGGTCCGCTCACCAACCAAGAATTCACAAAATGGGACAAACACCAAATTGAGACTCTGCATGCAGAATTCTGCAAAAACATCCTCTGTGTACAGCGTAAAACACCAAATAATGCATGCAGAGCAGAATTAGGCCAATACCCGCTAATTATCAAAATCCAGAAAAGAGCCGTTAAATTCTATAACCACTTAAAAGGAAGCGATTCCCAAACCTTCCATAACAAAGCCATCACCTACAGAGAGATGAACTTGGAGAAGAGTCCCCTAAGTAAGCTTGTCCTGGGGCTCTGTTCACAAACACAAACAGACCCCACACAGCCCCAGGACAACAACAACAACAACACAACTAGACCCAACCAAATCATGAGAAAACAAAAAGATAATTAATTGACACATTGGAAAGAACAAACAAAAAAACAGAGCAAACTAGAATGCTATTTGGCCCTAAACTTAGAGTACACAGTGGCAGAATACCTGACCACTGTGACTGACCCAAACTTAAGGAAAGCTTTGACCATGTACAGACTCAGTGAGCATAGCCTTGCTATTGAGAAAGGCCGCCGTAGGCAGACCTGGCTCTCAAGAGAAGACAGGCTATGTGCACACTGCCCACAAAATGAGGTGGAAACTGAGCTGCACTTCCTAACCTCCTGCCAAATGTATGACCATATTAGAGACACATATTTCCCTCAGATTACAGCGATACACAAAGAATTCGAAAACAAACCCAATTTTGATAAACTCCCTTATCTACTGGGTGAAAAACCACAGTGTGCCATCACAGCTGCAAGATTTGTGACCTGTTGCCACAAGAAAAGGGCAACCAGTGAAGAACAAACACCATTGTAAATACAACCCATATTTATGTTTATTTATTTTCCCATTTGTACTTTAACTATTTGCACATTGTTACAACACTGTATATATACATAATATGACATTTGAAATGTCTTTATTCTTTTTAAACTTCTGAGTGTAATGTTTACTGTTAATATTTATTGTTTATTTCATTTTTGTTTACTATCTAATTCACTTGCTTTGGCAATGTTAACACACGTTTCCCATGCCAATAAAGCCCTTAAATTGAATTGAAATTGAATTGAATTGAATTGAGAGAGAGAGAGAGAGGCAGAGAGAGAGAGAGAGAGAGAGAGGCAGAGAGAGAGAGAGAGAGAGAGAGAAGGAGAGAGAGAGAGAGAGAGAGAGAGAGAGAGAGAGAGAGAGAGAGAGAGAGAGAGAGAGAGAGAGAGAGAGAAAGAAAGTGTAAGTATTTGATAGTTTGTTTGTTTATCTGTTGGGTGTCTGATGTGCCATTGATTGTGGGGTTATTACCCTGGCTTTCTGTCTTAATCCACTTCAATACCATCACAAGAAGAGAATCATCCTTCATGCAAACTGCGCTTTAGCTCCAAAACCCAGGCTTTGCTGTGAATGAATCATCAAATACTAACATTGCAAAGTTATTGGTCCAGAGCATTATTGATACCACCGGACAACGGGCGAGCCGTTGTCATGGCGATGCCCCCATCAAATCCCCAAGACCCCTCCTGAGTGGAGAGGAGCCTGGAGTTAGGGGATGGAATGAGCCGGAGAGAGAGAGAGAGAGGAGCATGGACAATTTTGATACACTGACGATTAGCGAGGAAGGAACCTCCGCCCTCCCGCCGCCGGCCAGATAACCACTCAGCACAGCCTAATCATGTGTGTGTGCCAGCATGTGTGTGCGTACATGTGTATCTCTATGTGTGTGTGTGTGTCTGTGTGTGTTTGATTGTGTGTGTGTGTGTGTGTGTGTGTGTGCGTGTGTGTTTGCGTGTGTGTGTATCTGTCTGTGTGTGTGTGTGTGTGTGTGTGTGTGTGCGTGTCTGTTTGCGTGTGTGTGTGTGTATCTGTCTGTGTGTGTGTGTGTGTGTGTGTGTGTGTGTGTGTGTGTGTGTGTGTGATTGTGTGTGCGTGTGTGTGATTGTGTGTGTTTGCGTGTGTGTGTATCTGTCTGTGTGTGTGTGTGCGTGTGTGTGCGTGCATGTGTGTGTGCGTGTCCGTCCAGACCCCACAAAGTCTAATAACCTACTTATACTCAAGAGCCAGATCATACAGCCCTTTATGTCTAGTCTTTAATAACACGCTGAACAATCCAGTAAGAACACAGCAATAGAAGTCAGGTAGCCTCAGACCTGCACGGAAAGTCCTCTTAGGGCTCTATTCAATCCGTATAGCGGAAGTTCAAGCATTACAAGCAAGATTTGAAATTTAAAGGCAATGTTCCCGTGCTGGCGGAGACTGCATTCACGGTAAACGCTGCATATGTCGGCTCAAACGGAAATGACCTTTACATTTCTAGCGCGCAATCTGTTACGCTTCAGCGATACAGTTTGAATAGAGTTCCATGATAACATCACATGCATGCTAAAGGCTTAGTGTGTAGTATTTATGCCTTATTTGCACCATCACTGTATAACATCACTGCATATCATCACTGTATAACATCACAGCATATCATCACTGTATAACATCACAGCATATCATCACTGTGTAACATCACAGCATATCATCACTGTATAACATCACAGCATATCATCACTGTATAACATCACAGCATATCATCACTGTATAACATCACAGCATATCATCACTGTATAACATCACTGCATATCATCACTGTATAACATCACTGCATATCATCACTGTATAACATCACTGCATATCATCACTGTATAACATCACAGCATATCATCACTGTATAACATCACAGCATATCATCACTGTATAACATCACAGCATATCATCACTGTATAATATCACAGCATATCATCACTGTATAACATCACAGCATATCATCACTGTATAACATCACAGCATATCATCACTGTATAACATCACAGCATATCATCACTGTGTAACATCACAGCATATCATCACTGTATAACATCACAGCATATCATCACTGTATAACATCACAGCATATCATCACTGTGTAACATCACAGCATATCATCACTGTATAACATCACAGCATATCATCACTGTATAACATCACAGCATATCATCACTGTATAACATCACAGCATATCATCACTGTATAACATCACAGCATATCATCACTGTATAACATCACAGCATATCATCACTGTATAACATCACAGCATATCATCACTGTATAACATCACAGTATACAGTGGGGGAAAAAAGTATTTAGTCAGCCACCAATTGTGCAAGTTCTCCCACTTAAAAAGATGAGAGAGGCCTGTAATTTTCATCATAGGTACACGTCAACTATGACAGACATATTTAGAAATAAAAATCCAGAAAATCACATTATAGGATTTTTAATGAATTTATTTGCAAATTATGGTGGAAAATAAGTATTTGGTCACCTACAAACAAGCAAGATTTCTGGCTCTCACAGACCTGTAACTTCTTCTTTAAGAGGATCCTCTGTCCTCCACTCGTTACCTGTATTAATGGCACCTGTTTGAACTTGTTATCAGTATAAAAGACACCTGTCCACAACCTCAAATAGTCACACTCCAAACTCCACTATGGCCAAGACCAAAGAGCTGTCAAAGGACACCAGAAACACAATTGTAGACCTGCACCAGGCTGGGAAGACTGAATCTGCAATAGGTAAGCAGCTTGGTTTGAAGAAATGAACTGTGGGAGCAATGATTAGGAAATGGAAGACATACAAGACCACTGATAATCTCCCTCGATCTGGGGCTCCATGCAAGATCTCACCCGTGGGGTAAAAATGATCACAAGAACGGTGAGCAAAAATCCCAGAACCACACGGGGGGACCTAGTGAATGACCTGCAGAAAGCTGGGACCAAAGTAACAAAGCCTACCATCAGTAACACACTACGCCGCCAGGGACTCAAATCCTGCAGTGCCAGACGTGTCCCCCTGCTTAAGCCAGTACATGTCCAGGCCCGTCTGAAGTTTTCTAGAGTGCATTTGGATGATCCAGAAGAGGATTGGGAGAATGTCATATGGTCAGATGAAACCAAAATATAACTTTTTGGTAAAAACTCAACTTGTCGTGTTTGGAGGACAAAGAATGCTGAGTTGCATCCAAAGAACACCATACCTACTGTGAAGCATGGGGGTGGAAACATCATGTTTTGGGGCTGTTTTTCTGCAAAGGGACCAGGACGACTGATCCGTGTAAAGGAAAGAATGAATGGGTTCATGTATCGTGAGATTTTGAGTGAAAACCTCCTTCCATCAGCAAGGGCATTGAAGATGAAACGTGGCTGGGTCTTTCAGCATGACAATGATCCCAAACACACCGCCCGGGCAACGAAGGAGTGGCTTCGTAAGAAGCATTTCAAGGTCCTGGAGTGGTCTAGCCAGTCTCCAGATCTCAACCCCATAGAAAATCTTTGGAGGGAGTTGAAAGTCCGTGTTGCCCAGCGACAGCCCCAAAACATCACTGCTCTAGATGAGATCTGCATAGAGGAATGGGCCAAAATACCAACAACAGTGTGTGAAAACCTTGTGAAGACTTACAGAAAATGTTTGACCTGTGTCATTGCCAACAAAGGGTATATACAGTGGGGGAAAAAAGTATTTAGTCAGCCACCAATTGTGCAAGTTCTCCCACTTAAAAATATGAGAGAGGCCTGTAATTTTCATCATAGGTACACGTCAACTATGACAGACAAAATGAGAAAAAAAAATCCTGAAAATCACATTGTAGGATTTTTAATGAATTTATTTGCACGCTATGGTGGAAAATAAGTATTTGGTCAATAACAAAAGTTTCTCAATACTTTGTTATATACCCTTTGTTGGCAATGACACAGGTCAAACGTTTTCTGTAAGTCTTCAAGGTTTTCACACACTGTTGCTGGTATTTTGGCCCATTCCTCCATGCAGATCTCCTCTAGAGCAGTGATGTTTTGGGGCTGTCACTGGGCAACACGGACTTTCAACTCCCTCCAAAGATTTTCTATGGGGTTGAGATCTGGAGACTGGCTAGGCCACTCCAGGACCTTGAAATGCTTCTTACGAAGCCACTCCTTCGTTGCCCGGGCGGTGTGTTTGTGATCATTGTCATGCTGAAAGACCCAGCCACGTTTAATCTTCAATGCCCTTGCTGATGGAAGGAGGTTTTCACTCAAAATCTCACGACACATGGCCTCATTCATTCTTTCCTTTACACGGATCAGTCGTCCTGGTCCCTTTGCAGAAAAACAGCCCCAAAGCATGATGTTTCCACCCCCATGCTTCACAGTAGGTATGGTGTTCTTTGGATGCAACTCAGCATTCTTTGTCCTCCAAACACGACGAGTTGAGTTTTTACCAAAAAGTTATATTTTGGTTTCATCTGACCATATGACATTCTCCCAATCCTCTTCTGGATCATCCAAATGCACTCTAGCAAACTTCAGATGGGCCTGGACATGTACTGGCTTAAGCAGGGGGACACGTCTTGCACTGCAGGATTTGAGTCCCTGGCGGCGTAGTGTGTTACTGATGGTAGGCTTTGTTACTTTGGTCCCAGCTCTCTGCAGGTCATTCACTAGGTCCCCCCGTGTGGTTTTGGGATTTTTGCTCACCGTTCTTGTGATCATTTTGACCCCACGGGGTGAGATCTTGCGTGGAGCCCCAGATCGAGGGAGATTATCAGTGGTCTTGTATGTCTTCCATTTCCTAATAATTGCTCCCACAGTTGATTTCTTCAAACCAAGCTGCTTACCTATTGCAGATTCAGTCTTCCCAGCCTGGTGCAGGTCTACAATTTTGTTTCTGGTGTCCTTTGACAGCTCTTTGGTCTTGGCTATAGTGGAGTTTGGAGTGTGACTGTCTGAGGTTGTGGACAGGTGTCTTTTATACTGATAACAAGTTCAAACAGTTGCCATTAATACAGGTAATGAGTGGAGGACAGAGGAGCCTCTTAAAGAAGAAGTTACAGGTCTGTGAGAGACAGAAATCTTGCTTGTTTGTAGGTGACCAAATACTTATTTTCCACCATAATTTGCAAATAAATTCATAAAAAATCCTACAATGTGATTTTCTGGATTTTCTTTTCTCATTTTGTCTGTCATAGTTGACGTGTACCTATGATGAAAATTACAGGCCTCTTTCATCTTTTTAAGTGGGAGAACTTGCACAATTGGTGGCTGACTAAATACTTTTTTCCCCCACTGTAACAAAGTATTGAGAAACTTTTGTTATCGACCAAGTACTTATTTTCCACCATAATTTGCAAATAAATTCATAAAAAATCCTACAATGTGATTTTCTGGAGAAAAAAATTCTCATTTTGTCTGTCATAGTTGACGTTTACCTATGATGAAAATTACAGGCCTCTCTCATCTTTTTAAGTGGGAGAACTTGCACAATTGGTGGCTGACTAAATACTTTTTTCCCCCACTGTATGTAAATGGTAGATTATCAGACACTAGAAGATGGTCTGATTTCAGTATTACTGAAACAGGATACAAGTGGGAAATATAAAGATCCAGTCCATTTAAGAAATTGGAGGCCCCTTACACTTCAGTGTTGTGATGCAAACATTCTAGCAAAATGTATAGCGCATAGAATTAAAAAGGTATTGTCAGATATTATTAATTCTAATCAGACAGGTTTTTTACATGGAAGATACATTAGAGATAATATAAGTACTGGAAACAATAGAACACTATGAAAAATCTGGGAAACCAGGCCTGCTATTCATAGCAGACTTTGAAAAGGCATTTGAAAAAGTACGACTGGAGTTTATACAGTATATAAATGCCTGGAGCATTTCATTTTGGAGAATCTCTTATAAAATGGGTTAAAATCCTGTAAAGTAACCCTAGGTGTAAAATAGTAAATAATGGCTATTTCTAAGAAAGTTTTAAACTGTCAAGAGGAGTAAAACAAGGTTGTCTACTCTCGGCATATATATCTATTGTGGCCATTGAAATGTTAGCTATTAAAATCAAATCCAACAATAATATCAAGGGATTAGAAATCCAGGGCTTAAAAACAAAGGTGTCACTGATGATTCATGTTTTCTTTTAAATCCACAACTTGAATCCCTCCACAGCTTCATAGAGGATCTAGATACATTTTCTAACCTCTCTTGATTACAACCAAATTATGACAAATGTACTATGCTACGTATTAGATCACTAAAAAATAAAAATAAATTACATTACCATGTAGTTTACCAATAAAATGGTCTAATGGTGATGTGGATATACTCGGAATACATATCCCAAATGAAATAAAAAATCTCAGTCCAATAAATTTGAATGGAAAGTTAGCAAAAATAGATACGATCTTGCTACCATGGAAAGGTAAATACATGTCTATTTGTGGAAAAATCACCCTGATTAACTCTTTAGTATTATCCCAGTATACCTATTTGCTTATGGTCTTTTTTAAATTATATGAGAAAAAAATATTCAATTGAATTTGGAACGGCAAGCCAGACAAAATTAAACGGGCCTATTTATATAATGAATATGAATTTGGAGGACATAAATTATTAAATATTAAAGCATTAGACCTATCACTAAAAGCTTCAGTCATACAAAAGTTATACTTAAATCCGAACTGGTTCTCTAGCAAATTAGTAAGATTATCTCACCCCATGTTCAAGAATGACCTTTTTCCCTTTATTCAGATTACAACCTCTTACTTTCAGTTATTTGAAAAGGAAATAATCTCCCAAATATCACAATTTCTAAAACAAGCCATAGAAAGTTGGTTGCAATTTCAATTTAATAATGCAACAAAGCCAGTATTTTTTGAAAAAAATGTTTAAAAAAGGTATAATCTTCATAAATGATATCATAGGTAGGACTGGTGGAGTTATGTCGCACATCAAAAAACATATTGAAATGTCTGCTCTACCCAAAATTACAACCAAATAATTGCAGCATTACTGCAAAAATGGAAGAGGAAAGTGGAAGGGGGAAAAGGTAAAGAACTTGTCTGTCGGCCTTGCATTAAAGAACATAATTATTTGAGGAAAAATTGTGATAAATAAAAAAAGTATACCAGTTTCATTTCAGGACCAAAGGATTGACAGCCATCCCATATAGATTGCAAAATAGTTGGGAAGAGATGTTTGACGTACCGATTCCATGGCATACTGTTTATGAACTGATACGCAAAACGACACTGGATTCAAAAAGTATAATTTTTCAATTTAAATTATTATACAAAATTCTTGCTACCAATAGAATGTTATTTATATGGGGGATACAATCTTCCCAGCTCTGCAGATTTTGCTGTGAAGAGACAGAATCATTAGATCATTTGTTTTGGTACTGTCCATTTGTGGCTTGGTTTTGGTCACAGGTCCATGAATGGCTGAAGGATTACAATATTTGCATGGAGCTGACCCTGCAGATAGCACTACTGGGTGATCTGAAAAGTCATAGTCAATCGATAAATAATGTAATAATAGTTTTAGCAAAAATGTTTATTTTCAATTTACAATCTGTAGAAACAATGAGAATAGAATGGTTCAGAACTTTTGTGAAACATCAAAGTACAGTTGAAAAATATATGGCAAATAGAAATCCAATATGGATGGCGTTAAGAGATAGATGGGAGGTGTTGAATGGAGCGGAAAGATGGGACTAATTACAACTAACAACATCTAATAACAACAAGATAACTAATGTAAAGCATACTGTGTCCATAATAAGTATATAGGTTATAGATTGAGAGCTTTTTTGAAGGAACACAGTTGGAGAGATATGGCATATAGAAGCAAACCGGATGGACATCATGAAAATGATCGGAGAGGTTGAGGGTAGAGGAAGTTCAGGAGTAAAAACAAACAAAATATAATTATTGTAAAATTGACTGTGTCCATAAAATGTAAAATGTATATAGTATGTATAAGCTGGAAGTAGAGGCCTAAGCGTTGTTGTTCACTAGTTTACTCCAATTAGGGAAGGGGTGGTGGGGTTGGAAAGTAATAAAGGGAAACATATTTTTTTTAAGGATATGTACAGTCGTGGTCAAAGGTTCACAAAGTCTGCTGCCTCAGTTTTGATGATGGCAATTTGCATATACTCCAGAATGTCATGAAGAGTGATCAGATGAATTGCAATTAATTGCAAAGTCCCTCTTTGCCATGAAAATGAACTTAATCCCCAAAAAACTTTTCCACTGCATTTCAGCCCTACCACAAAAGGACCAGCTGACATCATGTCAGTGATTCTCTCGTTAACACGGGTGAGAGTGTTGACGAGGACAAGGCTGGAGATCACTCTGTCATGCTGATTGAGTTAGAATAACAGACTGGAAGCTTTAAAAGGAGGTTGTTGCTTGAAATCATTGTTCTTCCTCTGTTAACCATGGTTACCTGCAAGGAAACACGTGCCGTCATCATTGCTTTGCACAAAAAGGGCTTCACAGGCAAGGATATTGCTGCTAGCAAGATTCCACCTAAATCAACCATTTATCGGAACATCAAGAACTTCAAGGAGAGAGGTTCAATTGTTGTGAAGAAGGCGTCAGGGCGCCCAAGAAAGTCCAGCAAGCGCCAGGACCGTCTCCTAAAGTTGATTCAGCTGTGGGATCGGGGCACCACCAGTGCAGAGCTTGCTCAGGAATGGCAGCAGGCAGGTGCGAGTGCATCTGCACGCACAGTGAGGCGAAGACTTTTGGAGGATGGCCTGGTGTCAAGAAGGGCAGCAAAGAAGCCACTTCTCTCCAGGAAAAACATCAGGGACAGACTGATATTCTGCAAAAGGTACAGGGATTGGACTGCTGAGGACTGGGGTAAAGTCATTTTCTCTGATGAATCCCCTTTCAGATTGTTTGGGGCAGCCGGAAAACACCTTGTCCGGAGAAGACAAGGTGAGCGCTACCATCAGTCCTGTGTCATTCCAACAGTAAAGCATCCTGAGACCATTCATGTGTGGGGTTTCTTCTCAGCCAAGGGAGTGGGCTCACTCACAATTTTGCCTAAGAACACAGCCATGAATAAAGAATGGTACCAACACATCCTCCGAGAGCAACTTCTCCCAACCATCCAAGAACAGTTTGGTGACGAACAATGCCTTTTCCAGCATGATGGAGCACCTTGCCATAAGGCAAAAGTGATAACTAAGTGGCTCGGGGAACAAAACATCGACATTTTGGGTCCATGGCCAGGAAACTCCCCAGACCTTAATCCCATTGAAAACTTGTGGTCGATCCTCAAGAGGCGGGTGGACAAACAAAACCCCACAAATTCTGACAAACTCCAAGCATTGATTATGCAAGAATGGGCTGCCATCAGTCAGGATGTGGCCCAGAAGTTAATTGACAGCATGCCAGGGCGGATTGCAGAGGTCTTGAAAAAGAAGGGTCAACACTGCAAATATTGACTCTTTGCATTAACTTAATGTAATTGTCAATAAAAGCCTTTGACACTTATGGAATGCTTGTAATTATACTTCAGTATACCATAGTAACATCTGACAAAAATATCTCATAACACTGAAGCAGCAAACTTTGTGAAAACCAATACTTGTGTCATTCTCAAAACTTTTGACCATGACTGTATATATATAATAATAATATGCCATTTAGCAGACGCTTTTATCCAAAGCGACTTACAGTCATGCGTGCATACATTTTTGTGTATGGGTGGTCCCGGGGATCGAACCCACTACCTTGGCATTACAAGCGCCGTGCTCTACCAGCTGAGCTACAGAGGACCACCATATATGTATGTATATGTATTTATATGTATGTATGTGTATGTGTATGTGTGTGTATATATATATATATATATATATATATATATATATATATATATATATATATATATTTGCGATAAAAAAAAAACATGGGGGATGAGAAGTGATGCAGACAATTACATTGATGGAAGTTACAATATATCTGCAATATTAAAGCTGATTTTCCCCCTATAAAAAAAGGAAAAAAGAGGGGGGCCACTAAATTGTGTGTGTGTGGGGGGGGGGAGGGGGTTCAGAATTGAACACGCTTAAATGACTTTCTCATGTCGGCCATGAAGAATGAGAGCACACAGTCCTCGTGAGCTACGTCTTTGGCTCGATGTTGTTCTCCTCGAAGCGGCCGAAGAAGTGAAGTGGCTGGTTTTCCCTTTATTTTCCATGATTGTCTGGAGTCCCTGCCACATACGTCTGGTGTCTGAGCCGTTGAATTGCCCCTCCATTTAGTCCCTGTGCTGTTGTTTAGCCTCTTTGATTGTCTTACGGAGGTCATAGCTGGTCTGTTCGTACACGTCCACCTTGCCATGGTTAAATGCCGTGTTTCGCACTTTCAGCTTTGCACGAATTTCGGCCATCTATCCACAATTTCTGGTTTGGTTTTGTCCTAATCATCACAGTGGGAACAACATCCCCTGTGCACTTCCTGATGAACCCAGTCAGTGTATACGCCAATGCTATTCTCAGAGGCGACCTGGAATGTTTCCCAGTCCGTGTGATGAAAACAATCTTGAAGCATTGATTCCGATTGGTCAGACCAACGTTGAACAGTCCACGAGTGCTTCCTGTTTACGTTTCTACCTATAGGTGGGGAGGAGCAGAATGGAGGCGCGATATGATTTGCCGAAGGGAGGGCAGTGGAGGGCATTGTAGCCGTCCCAGAAGGAAGAGTAGCAATGATGACGAGTTCATGATGCACGTGTAGCACAGGAGATGTGTTGATAGAATTTCGGTAGCGTTTTCCTCAGATTTCCTTTATTAAAGTCCCCAGCTACAATGATTGAGGCCTCAGAATATGCGGTTTCCAATTTGCACATAGTCCAGTGTAGTTTCTTGAGAGCCATCGCGGTGTTGGCTTGGGGGGGGGGGAATATACACAAAAGTGAAGATGACCGAAGAAGATTCTCTTAGGAGGTAATGCAGTCAGCATTTGATGGTGAGGTATTCCAGATCGGGAGAACAAAAGGACTTGACTTCCTGTACGTTACCACAATCACACCATGAGTTGTTAATCATGAAACAAACCCCTCCTCCTTTCTTTTCCCCAGAGAGTTCTTTCTTCCTGTCCGCGCGATGGACGGAGAATCCCGCTGGACCAAAACATCATCCCTCGAGAAGTTCAAACAAAGGATCCAGGTCAGGGAAGTCACATTTCTGCTCGAATTTCCGGTGAGTGACCGCCGATCTAATGCCCAAAAGTTATTCGACAAACTATTTGCAAAACAAAAGCCTGAGGCTATCCAATTCAAACATCCCTTGGCTTGTAGCTCAGTTTGTTAATTAAAACCATTGCTGCATTACAACATCTATATTATCTTAGAGCTCCATAAAATATGTAAAACTAATACACATATACTGGGAGGGAAGGAAGGGATGTTATCCATATAGATTATGTCCCTAAAGGAAGGAAGGGATGTTATCCATATAGATAATGTCCCTAAAGGAAGGAAGGGATGTTATCCATATAGATAATGTCCCTAAAGGAAGGAAGGGATGTTATCCATGTAGATAATGTCCCTAAAGGAAGGAAGGGATGTTATCCATATAGATAATGTCCCTAAAGGAAGGAAGGGATTTTATCCATATAGATAATGTCCCTAAAGGAAGGAAGGGATGTTATCCATGTAGATAATGTCCCTAAAGGAAGGAAGGGATGTTATCCATGTAGATAACGTCCCTATAGGAAGGAAGGGATTTTATCCATATAGATAATGTCCCTAAAGGAAGGAAGGGATGTTATCCATATAGATAATGTCCCTACAGGAAGGAAGGGATGTTATCCATGTAGATAACGTCCCTGAAGGAAGGAAGGGATGTTATCCATGTAGATAATGTCCCTAAAGGAAGGAAGGGATGTTATCCATGTAGATAACGTCCCTAAAGGAAGGAAGGGATGTTATCCATATAGATAATGTCCCTAAAGGAAGGAAGGGATGTTATTCATATAGATAATGTCCCTAAAGTGTTTCACTGGCATTGATTAGAACATGAGCGTGTTAATATTCACAAGCGCTAACTCACGTTTTCCGCAAAAAACAAATAAAGTATGCTTGAACTTTACACCTAATAATAAGGGAAACTCGACAATTCTTATTGACATCTAATTTACATGATTGAAAACCCAAGTGCAAGTCAGTGATTTTCCAAATTGAATTCTCATAATGTCTTTACTGAAGTACGTCTCTAATTCGAAGTGATTGGTGTCACCTCGTTAGTCAGTATGTGTTACACCTGTGCTGGTTACCATCTCATTAGTGGGAAGGTGTTTCACCACTGCTGGTTACCATCTCATTAGTGGGAAGGCGTTTCACCTGTGCTGGTTGCCATCTCATTAGTGGGAAGGTGTTTCACCTGTGCTGGTTACCATCTCATTAGTGGGAAGGTGTTTCACCTGTGCTGGTTGCCATCTCATTAGTGGGAAGGTGTTTCACCTAGTGCTGGTTGCCATCTCATTAGTGGGAAGGTGTTTCACCTGTGCTGGTTGCCATCTCATTAGTGGGAAGGCGTTTCACCTGTGCTGGTTACCATCTCATTAGTGGGAAGGCGTTTCACCTGTGCTGGTTGCCATCTCATTAGTGGGAAGGTGTTTCACCTGTGCTGGTTGCCATCTCATTAGTGGGAAGGTGTTTCACCTGTGCTGGTTGCCATCTCATTAGTGGGAAGGTGTTTCACCTGTGCTGGTTGCCATCTCATTAGTGGGAAGGTGTTTCACCACTGCTGGTTACCATCTCATTAGTGGGAAGGCGTTTCACCTGTGCTGGTTGCCATCTCATTAGTGGGAAGGTGTTTCACCTGTGCTGGTTACCATCTCATTAGTGGGAAGGCGTTTCACCTGTGCTGGTTGCCATCTCATTAGTGGGAAGGTGTTTCACCTGTGCTGGTTGCCATCTCATTAGTGGGAAGGTGTTTCACCTGTGCTGGTTGCCATCTCATTAGTGGGAAGGTGTTTCACCTGTGCTGGTTGCCATCTCATTAGTGGGAAGGTGTTTCACCTGTGCTGGTTGCCATCTCATTAGTGGGAAGGTGTTTCACCTGTGCTGGTTGTCATCTCGTTAGTGGGAAGGTGTTTCACCTGTGCTGGTTGCCATCTCATTAGTGGGAAGGCGTTTCACCTGTGCTGGTTGCCATCTCATTAGTGGGAAGGTGTTTCACCTGTGCTGGTTGCCATCTCATTAGTGGGAAGGTGTTTCACCTGTGCTGGTTGTCATCTCATTAGTGGGAAGGTGTTTCACCTGTGCTGGTTGCCATCTCATTAGTGGGAAGGTGTTTCACCTGTGCTGGTTGCCATCTCATTAGTGGGAAGGTGTTTCACCTGTGCTGGTTACCATCTCATTAGTGGGAAGGTGTTTCACCTGTGCTGGTTGCCATCTCATTAGTGGGAAGGTGTTTCACCTGTGCTGGTTGCCATCTCATTAGTGGGAAGGTGTTTCACCTGTGCTGGTTGCCATCTCATTAGTGGGAAGGTGTTTCACCTGTGCTGGTTGCCATCTCATTAGTGGGAAGGTGTTTCACCTGTGCTGGTTGCCATCTCATTAGTGGGAAGGTGTTTCACCACTGCTGGTTGCCATCTCATTAGTGGGAAGGTGTTTCACCTGTGCTGGTTGCCATCTCATTAGTGGGAAGGCGTTTCACCTGTGCTGGTTACCATCTCATTAGTGGGAAGGTGTTTCACCTGTGCTGGTTGCCATCTCATTAGTTGGAAGGCGTTTCACCTGTGCTGGTTGCCATCTCATTAGTGGGAAGGTGTTTCACCTGTGCTGGTTGCCATCTCGTTAGTGGGAAGGTGTTTCACCTGTGCTGGTTGCCATCTAATTAGTGGGAAGGCATTTCACCTGTGCTGGTTGCCATCTCATTAGTGGGAAGGTGTTTCACCAGTGCTGGTTACCATCTCATTAGTGGGAAGGTGTTTCACCTGTGCTGGTTGCCATCTCATTAGTGGGAAGGTGTTTCACCTGTGCTGGTTGCCATCTCATTAGTGGGAAGGCGTTTCACCTGTGCTGGTTGCCATCTCATTAGTGGGAAGGTGTTTCACCTGTGCTGGTTGCCATCTCATTAGTTGGAAGGCGTTTCACCTGTGCTGGTTGCCATCTCATTAGTGGGAAGGCGTTTCACCTGTGCTGGTTGCCATCTCATTAGTGGGAAGGCGTTTCACCTGTGCTGGTTGCCATCTCATTAGTGGGAAGGTGTTTCACCTGTGCTGGTTACCATCTCATTAGTGGGAAGGCGTTTCACCTGTGCTGGTTGCCATCTCATTAGTGGGAAGGTGTTTCACCTGTGCTGGTTGCCATCTCATTAGTGGGAAGGCGTTTCACCTGTGCTGGTTGCCATCTCATTAGTGGGAAGGTGTTTCACCTGTGCTGGTTGCCATCTCATTAGTGGGAAGGCGTTTCACCTGTGCTGGTTGCCATCTCATTAGTGGGAAGGTGTTTCACCTGTGCTGGTTGCCATCTCATTAGTGGGAAGGCGTTTCACCTGTGCTGGCCCAGGGGCTATTTAAGAGTGGCTGGCCCAGTGCACCTTGGCAGCAGCTAATAGGGATCCTAATAAATACTAAATACAGTAGCTAGCCTAGTATATCCTACACAGTTCTTTGGTGTCTGCTACTGCGGTTGGTTAACTATTCTGCATCTCCATCGGCCTCCCTCCCTCCCTGCCTCCCTTCCTGGTTCATCTCCTCACCTGCCTCCCTTCCTGGTTCATCTCCTCACCTGCCTCCCTTCCTGGTTCATCTCCTCACCTGCCTCCCTTCCTGGTTCATCTCCTCACCTGCCTCCCTTCCTGGTTCATCTCCTCACCTGCCTCCCTTCCTGGTTCATCTCCTCACCTGCCTCCCTTCCTGGTTCATCTCCTCACCTGGCTCCCTTCCTTGTTCATCTCCTCACCTGCCTCCCTTCCTGGTTCATCTCCTCACCTGGCTCCCTTCCTGGTTCATCTCCTCACCTGCCTCCCTTCCTGCCTCATCTCCTTTGAGGGCTCTGCCTGCATTGGCATACCACTGGCCTCTCTCTGCCTGGCCCAGGCACTTATTGATCTCCCCATCAGTGTAGAGTGAGAAAGCCAGACACACACAGGCAGGCCAGGCAGCACTCCCTCCCTCTCCCTCTCCCAGCAGGCACATGACAACTGACAGAGCCAACACTCACAGATGGGCCTTGGTTCTTGGTTTAGACAAGGCCTTCTGTGCGAAGTGGGGAGAGCGCGGGAACAGGTCCCGTGTAATGGTATATTTGGTCAAACAGGAAACTAAAATGGTAACCTAATGGTACATTTGATTTGTAACTACCCTGCAGTGAGAAAGGTCAGACAAACAGTAGAGGTGTTGTCTTGTGATGTTTAGATACAACAGCTGTTTTTGATGACTCTCACCACGCATGTGTGCAAACATTCTCACGTGAATGCATGTACATATAACAAACACATGTATGCACACACACACAACCACACACGCACACACACACACACACACACACCTCTTACGTGATCATGAATAATTTAGGATGCAATATTAATGGATACAAGTTATGAGCAGTTTTAGCCCTGTAGTCAACTCACTTTTGTGACATCTGCTGATGTAAAAAGGGCTTTATAAATACATTTGATTGATTGACAACAAAGGACATGGTCAGCGTTGTCAGTTTACTGTAAACAGTAATGCTGTGTCAGACTGCTTGTTACTTAGATGTAGAACCACTGTGAATAGGAGGATTTGTAAAATCACTGGATAGCGTAGCGGCCTAGCCGTGGAGGAGATATTGATGCAAGCGTAAAGTAAGGATGAACGCCTCATCGTCTTGTGAGCATTATTGATCCTTTGGCCCAGATGCATTTTTTGACTTCACAGGGAAAATCCTATAGCAGCGTACCAATAGCATGAACAGCGTATGTATGGTGGAATTATACATCTGTTAAACCCTGCTGCTGATCCATTTATTGGGATGTAAAGGATCATTGCTCTCAGTCCATGACGCATGTTGTTCACCTCGTTGTTGCTACAGCCAGCAATACAATAACTGTAATGGGGGAAAAAATCACTCACACCATGGCAATAATTATGGACATTCTTTTTCTATGGAAATGACAAAGACTCTGTGCATCTATATAGTCCAGACCAGGGTATCACTATAGTCCAGACCAGGGTATCTCTATAGTCCAGACCAGGGTATCACTATAGTCCAGACCAGGGTATCTCTATAGTCCAGACCAGGGTATCTCTATAGTCCAGACCAGGGCATCTCTATAGTCCAGACCAGGGTATCTATATAGTCCAGACCAGGGTATCTCTATAGTCCAGATCAGGGTATCTCTATAGTCCAGATCAGGGTATCTATATAGTCCAGACCAGGGTATCTCTATAGTCCAGATCAGGGTATCTCTATAGTCCAGATCAGGGTATCTCTATAGTCCAGACCAGGGTATCTATATAGTCCAGACCAGGGTATCTATATAATCCAGACCAGGGTATCTATATAGTCCAGACCAGGGTATCTCTATAGTCCAGACCAGGGTATCTCCATAGTCCAGACCAGGGTATCTCTATAGTCCAGACCAGGGTATCTCTATAGTCCAGACCAGGGTATCTATATAGTCCAGACCAGGGTATCTATATAATCCAGACCAGGGTATCTCTATAGTCCAGACCAGGGTATCTCTATAGTCCAGACCAGGGTATCTCCATAGTCCAGACCAGGGTATCTATATAGTCCAGACCAGGGTATCTCTATAGTCCAGACCAGGGTATCTCTATAGTCCAGACCAGGGTATCTATATAGTCCAGACCAGGGTATCTATATAATCCAGACCAGGGTATCTCTATAGTCCAGACCAGGGTATCTCTATAGTCCAGACCAGGGTATCTCCATAGTCCAGACCAGGGTATCTATATAGTCCAGACCAGGGTATCTCTATAGTCCAGACCAGGGTATCTCTATAGTCCAGACCAGGGTATCTATATAGTCCAGACCAGGGTATCTATATAGTCCAGACCAGGGTATCTGGGTTGTGTTCATTAGGGAAGAAAACATTTGAAACAGGGAGGTAGGCCTACTAACCAATAAAAACACATATTTTTATTTTACGTTGCAAAACATTTTGCTATGGTTTACCCTATTGAACAAAACCCTGATTTATTCTCACTAAACATCGATTTAAACACTATAGGATTAACTCTGCCTGGTGTCCCTGTTAATTTTCTTCATTTAACCATTTTGTAACCACAGTAGATTAGCCAGTGTCAAACATAGTTAGTGTTTCCTGCAGCCTTGCTTGGCTCTGACCACCATCTATCTGTTTCTCTGCAGGAGATACAGGGCTGTAAGTGGTACTCTCTGCAGGAGATACAGGGCTGTAAGTGGTGCTCTCTGCAGGAGATACAGGGCTGTAAGTGGTGCTCTCTGCAGGAGATACAGGGCTGTAAGTGGTGCTCTATGCAGGAGACACAGGGCTGTAAGTGGTGCTCTCTGCAGGAGATACAGGGCTGTAAGTGGTACTCTCTGCAGGAGATACAGGGCTGTAAATGGTGCTCTCTGCAGGAGATACAGGGCTGTAAGTGGTGCTCTCTGCAGGAGATACAGGGCTGTAAGTGGTGCTCTCTGCAGGAGATACAGGGCTGTAAGTGGTGCTCTCTGCAGGAGATACAGGGCTGTAAGTGGTGCTCTCTGCAAGAGATACAGGGCTGTAAGTGGTACTCTCTGCAGGAGATACAGGGCTGTAAGTGGTGCTCTCTGCAGGAGATACAGGGCTGTAAGTGGTGCTCTCTGCAGGAGATACAGGGCTGTAAGTGGTGCTCTCTGCAGGAGATACAGGGCTGTAAATAGGTTCTCTGCAGGAGATACAGGGTTGTAAGTGGGGCTGTCTGCAGGAGATACAGGGCTGTAAGTGGGGCTGTCTGCAGGAGATACAGGGCTGTAAATGGTGCTCTCTGCAGGAGATACAGGGCTGTAAGTGGTGCTCTCTGCAGGAGACACAGGGCTGTAAGTGGTGCTCTCTGCAGGAGATACAGGGCTGTAAGTGGTGCTCTCTGCAGGAGATACAGGGCTGTAAGTGGTGCTCTCTGCAGGAGACACAGGGCTGTAAGTGGTGCTCTCTGCAGGAGATACAGGGATGTAAGTGGTGCTCTCTGCAGGAGATACAGTGCTGTAAGTGGTGCTCTCTGCAGGAGACACAGGGCTGTAAGTGGTGCTCTCTGCAGGAGATACAGGGCTGTAAGTGGTGCTCTCTGCAGGAGATACAGGGCTGTAAGTGGTGCTCTCTGCAGGAGACACAGGTTCAACATTTGTGGTGATAATGTTAGCTTTTTTGTTCATCCTGATGTTTCCTTTTTATCAGTCTGTGTAATACATCATGTTGGAGACTTAAGCAATGAGAGCATGCAAACGTTTCTGGTGATATGACAGTGGTGAAACTAGCATCTTTCCATGCTGAAGCATCATCAGGATTTCTCAATGTTTCACATTGACCTTTTACCTAGAAATACCCAAAACACGTTTTCTCTCACTTTTTAAAGTTGAATCCTATTCTCTCTAATGCGTGTTTGGTACTACCGTTACTGTGTTTCTTGCTAATCAGATTCTTGCTAATCTGGTTATTTTATTGTTTAGAAGAATGTTTGTTAATTAACTCTATGGCTGTTACTTTCCTACCTTTTCTCCAGCTTCTCCTCTGGGTGTTAACTCGGTTTGTTTTGTTTTTTAGAACCACCTCAAACCAACTGCCGCACATTCTAATTAATAGCCAATGTAATGTTTCTAGTTCAAAGCAGCCCCTGCAGTTCTGACACATTATAGTTGTAAAGGGTGGATATAATATCAACATAACTATTTGAATAAGATACAGACAGATACAGTGAGGGGAAAAAAGTATTTGATCCCCTGCTGATTTTGTACGTTTGCCCACTGACAAAGAAACGATCAGTCTATAATTCTATATGGTAGGTTTATTTGAACAGTGAGAGACAGAATAACAACAACAAAAATCCAGAAAAACGCATGTCAAAAATTTTATGTTATGTTGCATTTTAATGAGGGAAATAAGTATTTGACCCCCTCTCAATCAGAAAGATTTCTGGCTCCCAGGTGTCTTTTTTACAGGTAACGAGCTGAGATTAGGAGCACACTCTTAAAGGGAGTGCTCCTAATCTCAGTTTGTTACCTGTATAAAAGAGACCTGTCCACAGAAGCAATCACTCAATCAGATTCCAAACTCTCCACCATGGCCAAGACCAAAGAGCTCTCCAAGGATGTCAGGGACAAGATTGTAGACCTACACAAGGCTGGAATGGGCTACAAGACCATCGCCAAGCAGCTTAGTGAGAAGGTGACAACAGTTGGTGCGATTATTCGCAAATGGAAGAAACACAAAATAACTGTCAGTCTCCCTCGGCCTGGGGCTCCATGCAAGATCTCACCTCGTGGAGTTGCAATGATCATGAGAACGGTGAAGAATCAGCCCAGAACTACACGGAAGGATCTTGTCAATGATCTCAAGGCAGCTGGGACCATAGTCACCAAGAAAACAATTGGTAACAAACTACGCCGTGAAGGACTGAAATCCTGCAGCGTCCGCAAGGTCCCCCTGCTCAAGAAAGCACATATACAGGGCCGTCTGAAGTTTGCCAATGAACATCTGAATGATTCAGAGGAGGACTGGGTGAAAGTGTTGTGGTCAGATGAGACCAAAATTGAGCTCTTTGGCATCAACTCAACTCACCATGTTTGGAGGACGAGGAATGCTGCCTATGACCCCAAGAACACCATCCCCACCGTCAAACATGGAGGTGGAAACATTATGCTTTGGGGGTGTTTTTCTGCTAAGGGGACAGGACAACTTCACCGCATCAAAGGGACGATGGACGGGGCCATGTACCGTCAAATCTTGGGTGAGAACCTCCTTCCCTCAGCCAGGGCATTGAAAATTGGTCGTGGATGCGTATTCCAGCATGACAATGACCCAAAACACACGGCCAAGGCAACAAAGGAGTGGCTCAAGAAGAGGCACATTAAGGTCCTGGAGTGGCCTAGCCAGTCTCCAGACCTTATTCCCATAGAAAATCTGTGGAGGGAGCTGAAGGTTCGAGTTGCCAAACGTCAGCCTCGAAACCTTAATGACTTGGAGAAGATCTGCAAAGAGGAGTGGGACAAAATCCCTCCTGAGATGTGTGCAAACCTGGTGGCCAACTACAAGAAACATCTGACCTCTGTGTTCGCCAACAAGGGTTTTGCCACCAAGTACTAAGTCATGTTTTGCAGAGGGGTCAAATACTTATTTCCCCCATTAAAATGCAAATCAATTTATAACATTTTTTACATGTGTTTTTCTGGATTTTGTTGTTGTTATTCTGTCTCTCACTGTTCACATAAACCTACCATTCAAATTATAGACTGATCATGTCTTTGTCAGTGGGCAGATTAACGAATTAAAACGAACTAAGTTATATGTTAGGCCCAGGCCTGGCCTTTTACAAAAATACCCCCATACCTCCACATGAAACAGTCTTCTCTGCCTACTGTGAAAACATGAAGAGAAGACGCTTGTCACATGTTGAGGTGGGCGGCAGCCGCTGCTGTTATTAAAAAGGGGGGAAATTCTCTAAATGAATCCATGGTGGATGAGATATACAGAAAAATGCCACTCAAAGATGTTTTATGCTCTGCATTTGCATCTGTGCTGTAGGGAAATACTTTTTGAAATTATGAGAGAGAGAGAGAGAGAGATATTATTATTATTATTATTATATTATTATTATATTATTATTATTATATTATAGAGAGAGAGAGAGAGAGATAGAGAGAGAGACA
>NW_028156526.1:5000-15705 GCF_964263955.1 Coregonus lavaretus
AGCTGCAGTCTCAGTCCGAGTGAGAGATGGTTTGAGCGGACACGGAGTGTGGGCCTGGAGGCATGGAGGTCGGGGACGCCCATGCAGTGAGCTGCAGTCTCAGTCCGAGTGAGAGATGGTTTGAGCGGACACGGAGTGTGGGCCTGGAGGCATGGAGGTCGGGGACGCCCATGCAGTGAGCTGCAGTCTCAGTCCGAGTGAGAGATGGTTTGAGCGGGCAGGGAGTGTGGGCTTGGTGGTCGTGGTTCTGGAGCCCAGGCCATCCAGGGAGTGAGCTGCAGTCTGAGGCCGAGTGAGAGAGGGTTTGAGTGGGCAGGGAGTGTGGGCTTGGTGGTCGTGGTTCTGGAGCCCAGGCCATCCAGGGAGTGAGCTGCAGTCTGAGGCCGAGTGAGAGAGGGTTTGAGTGGGCAGGGAGTGTGGGCTTGGTGGTCGTGGTTCTGGAGCCCAGGCCATCCAGGGAGTGAGCTGCAGTCTCAGGCCGAGTGAGAGAGGGTTTCACTGGGCAGGGAGTGTGGGCTTGGTGGTCGTGGTTCTGGAGCCCAGGCCATCCAGGGAGTGAGCTGCAGTCTCAGGCCGAGTGAGAGAGGGTTTCACTGGGCATGGAGTGTAGAGATGGAGGCAATGAGCTCCAGAGGTCACAAAGGTCAATGTGGGCCTGCATGGCTGTCAGCAGGGCCACAGAGAGAAGGCCCAAGTGAATAGGTGTGTCTGTGTGAGTGAGTGAACCTGTCTCATAGGGGGGCAGAGCAGGCATCCCCTTTGGGGGCTGTCTGCTCTGTCCCCCTTTTTTTTTGGCCTCCTATACCTCTGGAGGTCAAGGGAGTAAGCTGTACTCTCAAGCCCATGTGAGAGAGGCTTTTAATGGGAAGAGAGAGTTTAAAAAGAGGCATGGAGCTCCAGAGGTCACAAAGGTCAATGTGGGCCTGCATGGATGTCAGCAGGGCATGAGGGAGAAGGCCCAAGTGAATAGGTGTGTCTGTGTGAGTGAGTGAACCTGTCTCATAGGGGGGCAGAGCAGGCATCCCCTTTGGGGGCTGTCTGCTCTGTCCCCCTTTTTTTTGGCCTCCTATACCTCTGGAGGTCAAGGGAGTAAGCTGTACTCTCAAGCCCATGGGAGAGAGGGTTTTAATAGGGAGAGAGTGATTAAAAAGAGGCATGGTGCTCCAGGGGAGTGAGCTGTACTCTCATGCCCATGGGAGATGCCCTTTACTAGGCAGGGAGTTTAGAACAAGGTGCATGGAGCTCCAGAGGTCACAAAGGTCAATGTGGGCCTGCATGGATGTCAGCAGGGCATGAGGGAGAAGGCCCAAGTGAATAGGTTTGTCTGTGTGTGTCTGTGTGAGTGAGTGAGTGAGTGTGTGTGTGAACCTTTCCCACAGGAGGGCAGCACTGTGCAGGCAGCTCCAATGGAGGCTGGCTGCTCTGTGCCCATGTATTATTTGTTCTCTCTCTCTCTCTCTCCCCTTTCTTCTGGCCTGCTGGATCACTTTTGTGTGTGGAGGGCTGGACTCTGTCTCACCCATCCCAGCCATGGGCACCCAGAATGCCCATGTGTGAGTCAGGAGCCCTCCCCTGGTTCTCCTAGTGAAAATGACCTGTGGCGCCCCCCTGTGGATGGATCTTGGTGGGGGTGCTTGGACCCCTTCTTGGGGTCTCCCCCAAGCCAGCCATGCCGGCCATGGGCACCCAAAACCCCCATGTGTGAGTGAACAGCCTCCCCAGTGTCCCCCTAGTGAAATCAGGCTTAAAGTGACCTGTGGCGCCCCCCTGTGGATGGATCTTGGTGGGGGTGCTTGGACCCCTTCTTGGGGTCTCCCCCAAGCCAGCCATGCCGGCCATGGGCACCCAAAACCCCCATGTGTGAGTGAACAGCCTCCCCAGTGTACCCATAGTGAAATCAGGCTTAAAGTGACCTGTGGCGCCCCCCTGTGGATGGATCTTGGTGGGGGTGCTTGGACCCCTTCTTGGGGTCTCCTCCAAGCCAGCCATGCCGACCATGGGCACCCAAAACCCCCATGTGTGAGTGAACAGCCTCCCCAGTGTACCCATAGTGAAATCAGGCTTAAAGTGACCTGTGGCGCCCCCCTGTGGATGGATCTTGGTGGGGGTGCTTGGACCCCTTCTTGGGGTCTCCCCCAAGCCAGCCATGCCGGCCATGGGCACCCAAAACCCCCATGTGTGAGTGAACAGCCTCCCCAGTGTACCCATAGTGAAATCAGGCTTAAAGTGACCTGTGGCGCCCCCCTGTGGATGGATCTTGGTGGGGGTGCTTGGACCCCTTCTTGGGGTCTCCTCCAAGCCAGCCATGCCGACCATGGGCACCCAAAACCCCCATGTGTGAGTGAACAGCCTCCCCAGTGTACCCATAGTGAAATCAGGCTTAAAGTGACCTGTGGCGCCCCCCTGTGGATGGATCTTGGTGGGGGTGCTTGGACCCCTTCTTGGGGTCTCCTCCAAGCCAGCCATGCCGGCCATGGGCACCCAAAACCCCCATGTGTGAGTGAACAGCCTCCCCAGTGTACCCATAGTGAAATCAGGCTTAAAGTGACCTGTGGCGCCCCCCTGTGGATGGATCTTGGTGGGGGTGCTTGGACCCCTTCTTGGGGTCTCCTCCAAGCCAGCCATGCCGACCATGGGCACCCAAAACCCCCATGTGTGAGTGAACAGCCTCCCCAGTGTACCCATAGTGAAATCAGGCTTAAAGTGACCTGTGGCGCCCCCCTGTGGATGGATCTTGGTGGGGGTGCTTGGACCCCTTCTTGGGGTCTCCTCCAAGCCAGCCATGCCGACCATGGGCACCCAAAACCCCCATGTGTGAGTGAACAGCCTCCCCAGTGTACCCATAGTGAAATCAGGCTTAAAGTGACCTGTGGCGCCCCCCTGTGGATGGATCTTGGTGGGGGTGCTTGGACCCCTTCTTGGGGTCTCCCCCAAGCCAGCCATGCCGGCCATGGGCACCCAAAACCCCCATGTGTGAGTGAACAGCCTCCCCAGTGTACCCATAGTGAAATCAGGCTTAAAGTGACCTGTGGCGCCCCCCTGTGGATGGATCTTGGTGGGGGTGCTTGGACCCCTTCTTGGGGTCTCCTCCAAGCCAGCCATGCCGACCATGGGCACCCAAAACCCCCATGTGTGAGTGAACAGCCTCCCCAGTGTACCCATAGTGAAATCAGGCTTAAAGTGACCTGTGGCGCCCCCCTGTGGATGGATCTTGGTGGGGGTGCTTGGACCCCTTCTTGGGGTCTCCCCCAAGCCAGCCATGCCGGCCATGGGCACCCAAAACCCCCATGTGTGAGTGAACAGCCTCCCCAGTGTACCCATAGTGAAATCAGGCTTAAAGTGACCTGTGGCGCCCCCCTGTGGATGGATCTTGGTGGGGGTGCTTGGACCCCTTCTTGGGGTCTCCTCCAAGCCAGCCATGCCGACCATGGGCACCCAAAACCCCCATGTGTGAGTGAACAGCCTCCCCAGTGTACCCATAGTGAAATCAGGCTTAAAGTGACCTGTGGCGCCCCCCTGTGGATGGATCTTGGTGGGGGTGCTTGGACCCCTTCTTGGGGTCTCCTCCAAGCCAGCCATGCCGACCATGGGCACCCAAAACCCCCATGTGTGAGTGAACAGCCTCCCCAGTGTACCCATAGTGAAATCAGGCTTAAAGTGACCTGTGGCGCCCCCCTGTGGATGGATCTTGGTGGGGGTGCTTGGACCCCTTCTTGGGGTCTCCCCCAAGCCAGCCATGCCGGCCATGGGCACCCAAAACCCCCATGTGTGAGTGAACAGCCTCCCCAGTGTACCCATAGTGAAATCAGGCTTAAAGTGACCTGTGGCGCCCCCCTGTGGATGGATCTTGGTGGGGGTGCTTGGACCCCTTCTTGGGGTCTCCTCCAAGCCAGCCATGCCGACCATGGGCACCCAAAACCCCCATGTGTGAGTGAACAGCCTCCCCAGTGTACCCATAGTGAAATCAGGCTTAAAGTGACCTGTGGCGCCCCCCTGTGGATGGATCTTGGTGGGGGTGCTTGGACCCCTTCTTGGGGTCTCCTCCAAGCCAGCCATGCCGACCATGGGCACCCAAAACCCCCATGTGTGAGTGAACAGCCTCCCCAGTGTACCCATAGTGAAATCAGGCTTAAAGTGACCTGTGGCGCCCCCCTGTGGATGGATCTTGGTGGGGGTGCTTGGACCCCTTCTTGGGGTCTCCTCCAAGCCAGCCATGCCGACCATGGGCACCCAAAACCCCCATGTGTGAGTGAACAGCCTCCCCAGTGTACCCATAGTGAAATCAGGCTTAAAGTGACCTGTGGCGCCCCCCTGTGGATGGATCTTGGTGGGGGTGCTTGGACCCCTTCTTGGGGTCTCCCCCAAGCCAGCCATGCCGGCCATGGGCACCCAAAACCCCCATGTGTGAGTGAACAGCCTCCCCAGTGTACCCATAGTGAAATCAGGCTTAAAGTGACCTGTGGCGCCCCCCTGTGGATGGATCTTGGTGGGGGTGCTTGGACCCCTTCTTGGGGTCTCCTCCAAGCCAGCCATGCCGACCATGGGCACCCAAAACCCCCATGTGTGAGTGAACAGCCTCCCCAGTGTACCCATAGTGAAATCAGGCTTAAAGTGACCTGTGGCGCCCCCCTGTGGATGGATCTTGGTGGGGGTGCTTGGACCCCTTCTTGGGGTCTCCTCCAAGCCAGCCATGCCGACCATGGGCACCCAAAACCCCCATGTGTGAGTGAACAGCCTCCCCAGTGTACCCATAGTGAAATCAGGCTTAAAGTGACCTGTGGCGCCCCCCTGTGGATGGATTCGGCTGTGGGTGCTTGGACCCCTTCTCGGGGTCCCCCCCAAGCCAGCCATGCCGGCCATGGGCACCCAAAACCCCCATGTGTGAGTGAACAGCCTCCCCAGTGTACCCATAGTGAAATCAGGCTTAAAGTGACCTGTGGCGCCCCCCTGTGGATGGATTCGGCTGTGGGTGCTTGGACCCCTTCTCGGGGTCCCCCCCAAGCCAGCCATGCCGGCCATGGGCACCCAAAACCCCCATGTGTGAGTGAACAGCCTCCCCTGTGTCCCCATAGTGAAATCCGGCATAAAGTGACCTGTGGCGCCCCCCTGTGGATGGATTCGGCTGTGGGTGCTTGGACCCCTTCTTGGGGTCTCCTCCAAGCCAGCCATGCCGACCATGGGCACCCAAAACCCCCATGTGTGAGTGAACAGCCTCCCCTGGGTACCCATAGTGAAATCAGGCTTAAAATGACATGTGGCGCCCCCCTGTGGATAGATCCGGCTGTGGGTGCTTGGACCCCTTCTTGGGGTCCCCCCCAAGCCATCCATGCCGACCATGGGCACCCCAAACCCCCATGTGTGAGTGAACAGCCTCCCCTGGGTACCCATAGTGAAATCAGGCTTAAAATGACATGTGGCGCCCCCCTGTGGATAGATCCGGCTGTGGGTGCTTGGACCCCTTCTTGGGGTCCCCCCCAAGCTGGCCATGCCTTCAATGGGCACCCAAAACCCCCATGTGTGAGTGAACAGCCTCCCCTGGGTACCCATAGTGAAATCCGGCCTAAAGTGACATGTGGCGCCCCCCTGTGGATGGATCCGGCTGTGGGGTCTTGGACCCCTTCTTGGGGTCCCCCCCAAGCCAGCCATGCCGACCATGGGCACCCAAAACCCCCATGTGTGAGTGAAAAGCCTCCCCTGGGTCCCCATAGTGAAATCCGGCCTACAATGACCTGTGGCGCCCCCCTGTGGATGGATCCGGCTGTGGGGTCTTGGACCCCTTCTTGGGGTCCCCCCCAAGCCAGCCATGCCGACCAAGGGCACCCAAAACCCCCATGTGTGAGTGAAAAGCCTCCCCTGGGTCCCCATAGTGAAATCAGGCTTAAAGTGACCTGTGGCGCCCCCCTGTGGATGGATCTTGGTGGGGGTGCTTGGACCCCTTCTTGGGGTCTCCTCCAAGCCAGCCATGCCGACCAAGGGCACCCAAAACCCCCATGTGTGAGTGAACAGCCTCCCCAGTGTACCCCTAGTGAAATCCGGCCTAAAGTGACCTGTGGCGCCCCCCTGTGGATGGATTCGGCTGTGGGTGCTTGGACCCCTTCTTGGGGTCTCCCCCAAGCCAGCCATGCCGACCATGGGCACCCAAAACCCCCATGTGTGAGTGAACAGCCTCCCCTGGGTCCCCATAGTGAAATCCGGCCTAAAATGACCTGTGGCGCCCCCCTGTGGATGGATCTGGATGGGGGTGCTTGGACCCCTTCTTGGGGTCTCCTCCAAGCCAGCCATGCCGACCATGGGCACCCAAAACCCCCATGTGTGAGTGAACAGCCTCCCCTGGGTCCCCATAGTGAAATCCGGCCTAAAATGACCTGTGGCGCCCCCCTGTGGATGGATCTGGATGGGGGTGCTTGGACCCCTTCTTGGGGTCTCCTCCAAGCCAGCCATGCCGACCATGGGCACCCAAAACCCCCATGTGTGAGTGAACAGCCTCCCCTGGGTCCCCATAGTGAAATCCGGCCTAAAGTGACCTGTGGCGCCCCCCTGTGGATGGATCTGGATGGGGGTGCTTGGACCCCTTCTTGGGGTCACCCCCAAGCCGGCCATGGGCACCCAAAACCCCCATTTGTGAGTTAAGATCATCCCCTGGTTCCCCTAGTGAAATCAGGCTTAAAATGACATGTGGCGCCCCCCTGTGGATGGATCCGGGTGTGGGGTCTTGGACCCACTCTTGGGGTCACCCCCAAGCCGGCCAAGGGCACCCAAAACCCCCATGTGTGAGGTAATAGCCTCCCCTGGTTCTCCTAGTGTCCGCCGGCGGTTTACCATATGGGGGTGTCTGACCACCAACCCAATCCGAGAAAAGTGCATCAAAATCGGCCTTCCGGGAGCCAGGAGTCGGTCCCTGGTTCTCCTAATGTCAACCGGATGATTTCCATATGGGGGTGTCTGACCACCAACCCAATCCGAGAAAAGTGCATCAAAATCGGCCTTCCGGGAGCCAGGAGTCGGTCCCTGGTTCTCCTGGTGTCAACCGGATGGTTTCCATATGGGGGTGTCTGACCACCAACCCAATCCGAGAAAAGTGCATCAAAATCGGCCTTCCGGGAGCCAGGATCGGTCCCTGGTTCTCCTAATGTCAACCGGATGATTTCCATATGGGGGTGTCTGACCACCAACCCAATCCGAGAAAAGTGCATCAAAATCGGCCTTCCGGGAGCCAGGAGTCGGTCCCTGGTTCTCCTAATGTCAACCGGATGATTTCCATATGGGGGTGTCTGACCACCAACCCAATCCGAGAAAAGTGCATCAAAATCGGCCTTCCGGGAGCCAGGAGTCGGTCCCTGGTTCTCCTAATGTCAACCGGATGATTTCCATATGGGGGTGTCTGACCACCAACCCAATCCGAAAAAAGTGCATCAAAATCGGCCTTCCGGGAGCCAGGAGTCGGTCCCTGGTTCTCCTGGTGTCAACCGGATGGTTTCCATATGGGGGTGTCTGACCACCAACCCAATCCGAGAAAAGTGCATCAAAATCGGCCTTCCGGGAGCCAGGAGTCGGTCCCTGGTTCTCCTAATGTCAACCGGATGATTTCCATATGGGGGTGTCTGACCACCAACCCAATCCGAGAAAAGTGCATCAAAATCGGCCTTCCGGGAGCCAGGAGTCGGTCCCTGGTTCTCCTAATGTCAACCGGATGATTTCCATATGGGGGTGTCTGACCACCAACCCAATCCGAGAAAAGTGCATCAAAATCGGCCTTCCGGGAGCCAGGAGTCGGTCCCTGGTTCTCCTGTTGTCAACCGGATGATTTCCATATGGGGGTGTCTGACCACCAACCCAATCCGAGAAAAGTGCATCAAAATCGGCCTTCCGGGAGCCAGGAGTCGGTCCCTGGTTCTCCTGTTGTCAACCGGATGATTTCCATATGGGGGTGTCTGACCACCAACCCAATCCGAGAAAAGTGCATCAAAATCGGCCTTCCGGGAGCCAGGAGTCGGTCCCTGGTTCTCCTGTTGTCAACCGGATGATTTCCATATGGGGGTGTCTGACCACCAACCCAATCCGAGAAAAGTGCATCAAAATCGGCCTTCCGGGAGCCAGGAGTCGGTCCCTGGTTCTCCTAATGTCAACCGGATGATTTCCATATGGGGGTGTCTGACCACCAACCCAATCCGAGAAAAGTGCATCAAAATCGGCCTTCCGGGAGCCAGGAGTCGGTCCCTGGTTCTCCTAATGTCAACCGGATGATTTCCATATGGGGGTGTCTGACCACCAACCCAATCCGAGAAAAGTGCATCAAAATCGGCCTTCCGGGAGCCAGGAGTCGGTCCCTGGTTCTCCTGTTGTCAACCGGATGATTTCCATATGGGGGTGTCTGACCACCAACCCAATCCGAGAAAAGTGCATCAAAATCGGCCTTCCGGGAGCCAGGAGTCGGTCCCTGGTTCTCCTGTTGTCAACCGGATGATTTCCATATGGGGGTGTCTGACCACCAACCCAATCCGAGAAAAGTGCATCAAAATCGGCCTTCCGGGAGCCAGGAGTCGGTCCCTGGTTCTCCTGTTGTCAACCGGATGATTTCCATATGGGGGTGTCTGACCACCAACCCAATCCGAGAAAAGTGCATCAAAATCGGCCTTCCGGGAGCCAGGAGTCGGTCCCTGGTTCTCCTGTTGTCAACCGGATGATTTCCATATGGGGGTGTCTGACCACCAACCCAATCCGAGAAAAGTGCATCAAAATCGGCCTTCCGGGAGCCAGGAGTCGGTCCCTGGTTCTCATAGTGTCAACCGGATGGTTTCCATATGGGGGTGTCTGACCACCAACCCAATCCGAAAAAAGTGCATCAAAATCGGCCTTCCGGGAGCCAGGAGTCGGTCCCTGGTTCTCATAGTGTCAACCGGATGATTTCCATATGGGGGTGTCTGACCACCAACCCAATCCGAGAAAAGTGCATCAAAATCGGCCTTCCGGGAGCCAGGAGTCGGTCCCTGGTTCTCATAGTGTCAACCGGATGATTTCCATATGGGGGTGTCTGACCACCAACCCAATCCGAGAAAAGTGCATCAAAATCGGCCTTCCGGGAGCCAGGAGTCGGTCCCTGGTTCTCATAGTGTCAACCGGATGGTTTCCATATGGGGGTGTCTGACCACCAACCCAATCCGAGAAAAGTGCATCAAAATCGGCCTTCCGGGAGCCAGGAGTCGGTCCCTGGTTCTCATAGTGTCAACCGGATGGTTTCCATATGGGGGTGTCTGACCACCAACCCAATCCGAAAAAAGTGCATCAAAATCGGCCTTCCGGGAGCCAGGAGTCGGTCCCTGGTTCTCATAGTGTCAACCGGATGGTTTCCATATGGGGGTGTCTGACCACCAACCCAATCCGAAAAAAGTGCATCAAAATCGGCCTTCCGGGAGCCAGGAGTCGGTCCCTGGTTCTCATAGTGTCAACCGGATGGTTTCCATATGGGGGTGTCTGACCACCAACCCAATCCGAAAAAAGTGCATCAAAATCGGCCTTCCGGGAGCCAGGAGTCGGTCCCTGGTTCTCCTGTTGTCAACCGGATGATTTCCATATGGGGGTGTCTGACCACCACCCCAATCCGAAAAAAGTGCATCAAAATCGGCCTCCGTGAGCCAGGAGTCGGTCCCTGGTTCTCCTGGTGTCCGCCGGCGGACAACCATGTTGGGGTGTCTGACCACCAACCCAATCCGAGAAAAGTGCATCAAAATCGGCCTTCCGTGAGGCAGGAGTCGGTCCCTGGTTCTCCTGTTGTCAACCGGATGATTTCCATATGGGGGTGTCTGACCACCACCCCAATCCGAAAAAAGTGCATCAAATCGGCCTTCCGTGAGGCAGGAGTCGGTCCCTGGTTCTCCTGGTGTCCGCCGGCGGACAACCATGTTGGGGTGTCTGACCCACAACCCAATCCGACCAAGTGCACCCAAATCGGCCTTCCGTGAGCCAGGAGTCGGTCTCTGGTTCTCCCATCGGCCGCCGGCGGTCTTCCATGTGGGGGTGTCTGACCCACAACCCAATCCGACCAAGAGCACCCATGTCGGCCTTGTGTGAGTCAGGAGCCGTTCCCCCTGGTTCTCATTTGGGTTACCATGCACGAAGGGACATAGTGCAATTTCGGCCGATTTTTCCGATTTTTTCAAATAATGTTTAAAAATACTTCCCGATGAGCTAGAGGTCCCAAATTTGGTCTATTATCCTCTTTTATGATGAACTTCCATTACCTAAAAGGGTTTTTCTTAACTCGTATAGGAACATCAACCGTTCTGACCCCTATTTTTTTTTTCACTTTTCTAACATAATTAAAATATAGTAAAAAATTTCCAAAAACGAATTAATTATATATAAATGTGCGTCTATTCGTGCCCTTTTGCGCCAAAAAAACCCCATCCTGATTGGACTTTAGTTTTTGAATTATTAACGTTTTAAGTCGTTTTTTCAAAACCGAAATCGCTGTTTTTTCCCCCAAACGGCGGAGCACAGACAGGCCCAGCGGGTGGCAGGGCTTATGTCGATAATTTGGCCTCTCCCGTAGTAGCCCCACTCGGTTCCAGGTCGGCCAGACAGGTACCGGCGCGATTTTGAAAACCTCGTTTTCAGAGAATAGACTTCCATGGCGGATTGATCCGGGGGTGATGGCAATACTCTCGGCCTGTGCGGATATTGGGAATCGGGCATGTTTGAGGGTTCT